>NW_015173133.1:422808-442512 GCF_001447785.1 Gekko japonicus
GGGTTTAGTTTCAACCGACTCAGCCTGAGCCATCCAGCCACGGCTTGCAATGCCCGCGAGAGGTCATCGGGACCAGAGTCCGACTGGCCGTCCAACATCAGATAGAGCTGGGTGTCATCCGCATATTGATGACACCCAAGCCCACACCTCCTGGCAATCTGGGCGAGGGGGCGCATGTTGATTTTAAACAACATCGGGGACAGCACCACCCCCTGAGGCACCCCACATTTAAGGGAGCGCCTCCGGGACCGCTGCCCCCCCACCGCCACCCTCTGTCCCCGACCTTGGAGAAAAGAGGCCAGCCATTGAAGGGCAAGCCCCTGAATTCCCATGTTGGTGAGGCAGCGGGCCAGCAACTGGTGGTCGATCATGTCAAACGCCGCCGACAGGTCCACCAACACCAGTGCCGCCACACCACCTCGATCCAGGTGCCTACGGAGGTCATCAGTCAGCGCGACCAGTACCATCTCCGTCCCATGACCCGGGCGAAAACCGGACTGGAAGGGATCGAGGATGGAAGCTTCATCCAGGTAGCCCTGTAGCTGTGATGCCACCGCCCTCTCAATAAGTTTGCCCAGAAAAGGCAAATTGGACACTGGCCGATAGTTGGCCAATTTGGTCGGGTCCAGAGATGGTTTTTTCAGGAGAGGGCGGACCATCGCTTCCTTGAGTGCTCCCGGGAACCGCCCCTCAGTGAGGGACTTGTTAACAATCTCCCGTAGAGCACCTCAAAACCCCTCACGGCCAGCTTTAATCAGCCAAGAGGGGCACGGATCAAGGTCGCATGTGGTTGGGCGCACAGCCATGAACAGCCTGTCCACTTCCTCCAAGCTGAGTGGGTCAAAATATACCCATCTCCAAAGACGCGCAAGGGGCCTCAAGTTCCTTAACTGTATCAAGTGTGGCCCGATGCGTGGGAGCCGAAACAAACTGAGAGAGTCCCAGTGCCGCCATGGACGACACCAGATCCATAGCCCGGCTGGAGGTCGCATCCTCGGCATGGACGTTGAAATCACCCAAGACTAGTAGCCTCGGGTGCTCCAGCGCCCAGCCTGACACGGCCCCCAGCAGGGATGGCAGACCATTTGCTGGTGTGTTAGGTGGTCGGTACACCAACCAAATGGCCAAAGTCTCCTCAGCCTCCAGCATCGCGCCGACACACTCTATGCCCGCGATCTCTACCTGCGGGGGTGCCCTAAAGGAGTAAGCCTCCCGAATGAAAAGCGCCACCCCTCCCCCCACCCACTGGTCCGTGATTGGTGAAGGACCGAGAACCCCGGAGGGGCGAGTTGGGTGAGCGCAACTGTCTCACCCTCCTTCACCCAGGTCTCGGTCACGCAAGCCAGGTCTACTTGCTGTTCCTGCACGAAGTCCCGCAGGACTTCGGCTTTGTTGTTAATGGACCTGGCACTGCACAACACCAATGACGGAGGAGGGTTCTTAATCCTGACCCCACTGCTGGCCACCTTCGGGATGGGTCGAAGGCTGGAAGGGCACCGAGCCATACTACTTCTCTGCGCCCTTCTCACTCGACCTTGCCCTGACCCACCGCCATACCTCCCTCTCCCCAAGAGCACTGGAATTTGTTTCTCATACATTGATCACTGGCGAGCTTCGCGTAACTTCATAACATAACATAACATAAAAACAATTAAAGCATTTCTTGGGAAGGAGGTACCGTTGAGGGAATGCCAAATGAAATGAAAAATGCTTCACTGGGCAGCGGAAGACAGCAACAGAAGGGGATAAGGTGGCCAGATCCAACTCAGGAAATATCTGGGGAAGGTGGAATTGCAAGGCTGTTGGGGTGTGTGTGGTGTGATGACAGCAGTGAGTACCATGGGAATAGGGCATGCAGATGCTGTCCCTTCATGTCTCCATCGCACTTGCTCATGCTTCCCCAGAAGGGTTGACTTTTCCTGCCCCAATGTGGAAGAAGCCAAAAAACAAAATGTAGCAATTTATTTGTTAACTCTGTATGTGCTTTGAAATGTCTTTTTGGTAGGAGTCTCAAGACAAGATTCAAAGCAAAGCTGGGAAATCAGGGAAATGTGCTAGAATGTTTTGCATTTGTTCAAACCTCTTTCCTGTAAAGCTCTAATTAAGAATTCTAATCTAATCTTTGGCTAGGCCCTTACAGTATGATCCTGCATATTTACATATTTAATGGCATCAAAATATCTTGCTTGGATCTAACTATAGAGCATCTGGTGCTTGGTAAATGGATCAGGCAGTTGTTATTGGGTTTGGCATCATTTCATTGTCTCTGCCCTGTTCCTTTGCCTTTACTATCAGCTTGGTAATGCAGGTAAAGTCTTTTCCACCCCTCAATTCTAAGCATCCATCACTACTTATGTCCCATCTGAATGAGGACAGGCTTTGCCGAGACTGCAGGCCAGTTTCTGCAGGTTTCTGTGCTTTATACTTCCACCTCAGAAGAATCATCCTTCATCATGGATGGAGATGTATTAGTGGAATTTCAGGACTCCTGCACGGTCCAGAAGATCTTTAAAGAAGCCAAACTACAGGGCTCCTTCCCATTCAAAGACAAGAGCATTCTGGTAAGCCCTCATCTCCCTAGGAAGTCGTTGCAAAACCAAAATCAGCTTAAGCCGATTACAGCCAAATTTAGGGAAGTGAACGTACATTATAGATGGCTTCTGTCAGGCGAACTGCAAGTTAATCACCTTGGAAAGTTGCTTACTGCTTACGATCTGGAAGAAGGACAGGCCTTACTAATCATGCTGAATCTTGCACCTCCACAGGATCTATTAAAGAAAATATACAAGCGCAAGCTAGACCTTTACAATCACCGGTGCAGTGGAGTAAAATCCCGATCAAGCATTCTTTGCAGACATTGTAATGGGTTTCGGGGGGGGGGGACTATATTTATTATCCCTTTCTTTTTATATTTATAAATACTGATCCAAATCTTCTAACTTATGTTGTTATTCATTGGGCATTTTAATATTGTTGGTTGGGTTACCAATCTTTTTTTTTCTTTGTAACTTCGCTGTATAGTTTGTATTCCCAACCTCCATATGCTCTTAAGTATGGGACAGGAGACAGGACTCAGTGGCTGTTAGCAGGGCCGGCTCACTCACTAGGCGGACTAGGCGATTGCCTAGAGCGGGCTGGCCCTTAGGGGCACCAAACTGCACCCGGCCCCGTACTCTGGGAGTTTCTTGATTATTTGTGTTTTTCATTCTTCCTAAAATGCATTTATTTTTGAAAATTGATGGGTGCGCCAGTGGGGGTGGGGTGCAAGAAGGGATCCCCCACCTAGGGTGCAAAATAAGCTGGGGCCGGCCCTGGCTGTTAGCCATTGGTGAGAAGGAAGGTTCCTTGGTGGGAACAGATGATTTCACTGACTTTTTTATTTGGTGGGGTTGTCTTTACTTTTTTTGTTTACTTTTTTCTTTTTTAGTCTCTCCACCCCCCTTTTGTGATGTATCTTACACTAAGATTGCTACAAGAGGAACTTTTAAAGGTTCTGGGAAAGAGGGAAGTTACTGAACTAAATGTTCTTGGTTTACAAAAATGTACAGAACAACTTTGTTATACACTGACTATATTTGTTAACAAAAAAATGGAATCTGTTCCATTGGTTCACGTCTTTATGTTCTTTATGCAGGGTAAGATCTCTGTTAACGGTTTTTGAAACATCAATGGTTCCTATACGTTTTTCTTATTTTTTATCTTCATTTTCTCTTCTATTTAAGTGTGTTTTACTATGGCTTATCCTGAAGGCAAGTCTTGATGTTTTACACTATATTTGGTATATTTGCCAAGAACCACAGCTCTCTGTTTTTATATTTGTTCCACACCATATGTTATTGCTGATTTGGGACTCTTGGTTTTACATGGAACCTGTTTTATTCTCTCCTTGTTGCAATCTTCTTGCCTTTGTATTGTCATGTAATAGACTCTTTAATATATATCTTTTTATTGACTAATTTTAAGGGTTTTCCTACTGAGTCCTTCATTTTATCTCATATATGTTTACCATACTTCAAAAAAGAGGGTAAATTATATAACTACAATGTGACCAGCTATAGTTGGTGGTTTCATCTTTTTAAAATTAAAGTTTATATAGTTAGGGCTGCAATCTATAGAATACTGGGCTTTATTATGTTTGTTTTACTTAGCACTCTTATATGTAAAGTCTTACAGTTTTGGCTTTAATGTCTATATAAAGGCTAGTTGGCTTTGGGCCTTTCGCACTCTTTTTACTCTAAGGTTTCTATGTTTGACTTGGTTATACCATTGTGTTTCACTGCTCCTTTTAGATAACCATAATACTTATTCATTGCTCCCCAGTTATTGGTCTTGGCTTTAAACATTTATAAAATTATTCATGGTGCTTCCGTAAAACTTAATACAGGCTGCGGTCACACGCAACATTAGCCACGCAAGAGATACGGAAGACAGGCGGAGTTTCCGGGCGTGATCTCACCAGCACATCTGGGGAGCGTAGCGCTTCTGTGGCACAACCGAGGCTTCCTCCCGAAACCGCGCAGCAAAAAACTAGTACCTTGGAGGTACTAGTTTCCGGAAACTGCGGGGCAAGGGCGGGCGTCTGATCGCGTTTCCGGTGGCATCCGGTGCCCGCCCATGTCCCCTTGTGAAAAAGGTGTTTTTTTCCCCAAGTCCCCGTGGTTGCGCACATGCACTCAACGGAGCATGCGCATTCGTAGTGAACACAAAAAAAGAAAACTAGTTCGCCGTGCGCTTCTTCGTTGCGCGCAGGCATGTGTTGTGATCGACGCCTCTCCGTAACCACAGAAGCTCCACGGTACCTCCACAGAACCTCCACAGGAGGTATGATCGCTTTACTGCGTGTTAGTTTGCCCCAGGGCAAACAGCCACGCTTCCCCCCCCCACAGTTTCCTGCCCGTGTGACCGGGGCCACAGTAACTTTCAATTAATTTATTGGGGAAAGATTTGCTAATAAATTTACATATTTTTAATGTTTTAATAGTGAAATTGGCTCTGAGGGATCATAATTTTATATAATAATCCCTCTCAGTCACTGTTTTTATCATTATGAAATAGTAACCAGATTAATTATCTCTCATTTTTTAATTACATGATGGAGTCTACACTGAATGTCTACTCAATTAATTGTAGGGGAATAAATAACATAATTAAGTGAAAGAGGTTGGAATCTGCCTTACTGAAATTACAGCCTGATATTATATGCATGCAAGAAACACATCTTGCAGCTAATACTAAATATATTTTCAAATTCCCATTCAAATTCCATGCAGCTGGATCTACAAAATCAAGAGGAGTAGCAATACTTATATCTAACAAATTTTTGATTTTCAATTAAAGGAAACTTTGTCAGACCCTAGAGGCAGGTTCATTTTTGTTACAGTATTACCAGTAAAAAGTTCCAACTAACGTTGTCAAATGTTTTTTAGCATCGGGAAAGACAAGTGCCATCTGCTTTTCAAAGTGTAGTTCATAATATTCCAACACATTCAAAATAATTAGTATGTTATTTCTTATCTGTCTTTTGGCAGAAAACCTGCCTGGTCTTGATGTATAACCTGCACAAGAACCTTTTTTAAATATTGCTGCTAATATGGTTGCATAGATTTTATAGTCCGCATTTAGCAAGGAAATTGGCCTATAATTCCTTATTTCTTTATGATATGTATCTTTGTAAATTAGTGTAATTAAGGCTTTATTCCATATTTTTGGTATTTTCTTCTTGTTAATAATATTCTGCATTGTAAATTTTAGGGGGAGTAATAATTCATCTTCAAAAATCTGATAGAATTCTGTAGGTAATCCATCTGGTCCTGGCGTCTTATTCTTTTTTAATTTTCGTATTGCTTCCGTAATTTCACAAATTGTAATTGGTTGATTTAAAATTTTCTGGTGGTTTTCAGTAAATTTGTAATTTTTTTAAAATAGTTTTTTTAATCTCTTGTTGATCTTGTTCCTTTTACTGATATAGATTTTTGTAGAAGGTCTCTATGATATTCTTCAAATCACTAGACATGTATTTCTCTTCTCCTTGTTCGTTTCTTAAAGATTTAATATAGCTTTTCTCCCTTTCTTTTCTTATTTTGTACGCTAGCCATCTGGTCGGCTTGTTAGCATTCTCAAAGTAATATTGTTTTGTGTATTCAAGTTTTCTCACCAATTCATAGAAGGCAATTTAATTGGTGTTGAAGATTCTTTAACTTAATCCTAATACCTTCTGAGTAAGATGTCGTCTTCATTTTATGCTCCACTTCTTTGATTTGCATTTTTAACTGTTGATGCTTCATTTTCTTATGTTTTCTACACCACACGTCTTGACTAATTAACCATCCCCTTGCAAATGCCTTAAAGGCATCCCAGACTATGTCTATAGACGTTTCTGGTTGGATGTTGCATTTAAAGAAATCATTAAATTCAACTTTACTTTCCATAACAAGTTTTTCATCTTTTAATAGTCACTTATTTAATGACCATCTACTTTTTTCTGAGTATCTTGCAGTATCAGCATTAAAGGATTATGATCTGCAAAAGTCCCCGGGAGTATTTCGACATCAACCAGTTTGTTAATCATATTTATAGAGATCCATGCCATATCAAGCCTCGACCAGGATTTATGCCTTGCAGAGTAGAAGGTATAATCCTTTGAGTTTAGATTCCTAGTTCTCCATGAATCAATCACATTATATTCTTCTACTAGTTGGAAGAAAGTTTTTGGTAGTTCATTTTCTCTTTTGTCTCCTCCTAATTGCCTCTTCCTATCTATCTTCTTATTGAAAATTGCACTATAATCCCCTATGATGCAAAGCTCTTCAAATGTTTGTTTAGAGAGCTTCTCTTAAAGTGTCATAAAATCTTTCTTGGCTCTAGTTTGGTGTGTAAATATTGACTGCTAGAGTTGACTTGGCCTGTCTTTGAATACGTACCATAAGGATTCTGCCATCTTCAGATTGAAATGCTAGTTCAGGATGTAGGTGTTCTTTTACATAGGTTACTACTACTCTTTTTTTCTTTTGCATTTCTGAGGACACAAAATGTTTCCCAAGGCTCTTACATTCCAAGAGCTTTTGATCTTCCCTTTTAATATGTGTCTCTTGAAGGCATACTATGTCTGCCTGTAATTTTTTAATCTGTATGAAGATTTTTTTCTTTTTTGTGGTGCATTTAAACCATTTACTTTTATTGATACTATTTAAGTTTTCTACTGTTCATCTCTTGTTTCTTTTAGTTCTGCTGCTTTATTTCTTTGTTGTTGCCTTGTAACTATCTGTGAAGGAAAATTCCCCCCTTTTCTTCTTTTATTTTTATCATTTTTGTCAATGCCAGCAGCTCCTTTATCTTGCGCGTCTTCATCTGTCTCACTAAACTCTTCTTCCTGCATTCCCATTTCTCTTCCATATCTTTCCAAGAAGTCTTCTATTTTAAATATTGAGATGACCTTTTGTCTTTTACCGACGTATGTAAATAATACGACCTCTGGCATCAGGCATCTATAAGTTATATCATTTGATCTCAACAGATATGTAAGTGTTGCATATTCTTGGCGCTTTTCTCTTACCCTCCAAGGTATGTCTCTTAGGATCTTGATTTCTGTCTCTTGGATACTCATTGTATTTTCATTGGCTGCTTTGAGGATCTTATCTCAATTTGCTTTGTTATAAAATTTGAAGTGTACTTCTCTAGCAAGCTTATTCTTTTTAATATATGTAGAATTTCTCCAAAAAGCCACCTCGATTTCATCAGATATTTCTTTATCAGTTCCTATTCCTAATTGCTCAGTCAGCGCTTGGACGATAGTTTCTTTTATAGTTTCATCTTTTTTTTCTGACACATTCTAAAACTTTAATATATGTGCCACCTTTTCCATCTCAGACCTTATCAGAGTACCTTCCATCTCTTCCTGTCTTACACATATATTCTCTAGTTGTTCCATTTCTTTAAATTTCCCTTCCATCATATTGGTTGATGCAATCACATTCTCTATCTCTTGCTTATTCTCCACAAGTTGCCTTTTAATGTCTTCTGTTTCCATAGTTAATTTTTGTGTAAGCAGATCTATTTTTCTTTCTATGGGTTCTATCACTTTAGCCTCTAAAGATGGTATAGTATTTTCTATTACCGCATTTATTGCTTGCGCAACTCTTTCTTGTATTAAAGTCTGCAGTTCTTTTTTATTCATCTGGGCTAAATTCTTTGGTACCGTTTTTACTTGTCCAGGTGATGGAACAGATTTTTTTCTATTTCCAGAAGACATCTTTTTCTTGCTATTATTTCTTATTATACAGAGTCTTTTAACTTTGCTTGGCTAGTATTTAGTTATTTGTATTAGGTTGTGTTCTGGCTACAACCTATTCCTATCTAGTTACCTATATTAACCTGTATCTACTTACTTCTATCTATGTCCTCCTATCCTATATCCTATCCTAACCTTTATCCTAAATTATATTTCTTATCCTATATTACTCTACTCTCTAAGGTATCTACTTATCTAGTTAACTACCACTTATTCTAAAACAAATTCATACACATCCTTTAAACAACTTATCACAGTACAGTACAATCCAAAATGCTTATAGACAAATCATCCATTTGTTCTGTTCTGTCCTGTTCTTCCTTTCTCTGTTTCTTCTCTCTTTAGTCTTCTTATTCTTTTTTTTTCTTTTACAACCCAGACATTACCACAATAGCTGTCTATATCTATAGTCCCAGGTCATTAAACAAAATTATAGCATTTAACCAAGAAAAAAGAAACAAGAGAGTTGCATTTCTCCACCACCAGAATATCCAAGTTTGCCTTACCAACAGCTGACCAGTACAGCCCAACTGTTGCTGATATACATCCATGAGCTGGCTTTCCCCAGTCCCTCTGTTTTCAGGTTAAAGTAATTCCCCTTGTAGTTGCTTATAACAAGGGGTCCATGAAATCCAATACAAAAAAGGACAGTCTTGCAGCTCACTTGCACCACTATTCTTGGCCGCTTTAAGGGAAAGACGGGCTTCCCCGCCTCTCAAGTCGCTCCCCACCAATTACCCGAGCTTAAAGGGGCAGTCCTTCTTTTCCAGATCTCACATTGTCACCCCTTTATAGGAGCATTCAGCAAACAGAAAGCAAAGGAAAAGATTGTTTATATAAGTTCCAAAGTCTGTTGTTCTAAATTAGCCAGGGAGCAAAGCTTTGGTGGGTTCTCTTGGGTCCTCCGGACTCAGCTAGTTCTCCATGGGAAAGCCATGGAGTGTCCCATCACAGCTGTCTGCATCGGAGCGATTCTATGGTAGGAAAGCAAGCCACCACCCGTCTTCTCTTACCAAAGTAAGCTCCCTGCTATGAGTCTCCCTCCAAGAGTACTCACTGGGGTCTATGGTGTGTCATTGCATCCACAGGGGGGCTGGGGGTCAGCTGCTAGGAGTGGAAGCACCCCCCCACTAGCTTCTGCCATCGACGAGTCTGGAAACGGAAGCTCTCCCTGAATAGCACCCTACGATCTCCGACTGGTTCTTAAAAGTCCAGGAATTTTGTATAATGGATAAATTAGCAGACTCTATGTTACCAGGAGAAACAGGACCATGTTCATCGAAATTTGTTAAAACTTGGTTTCCAGTTCTAGAATACCTTGCATCCTGGAAGGAACTTAAATCTGTTCTTGAAGCTATAAACATTGTGGACTAACTCAAGTGTTTTTCTTGTTAGTTTTAGTTAGCATAGGTTATTTACTCTTTTTTCATATTGTTGTTCATTTCTGGTTGTAATATCTATTTGTAGTTGCTCATGTATATTTGATAGCTGTTATTGATTACTTATGAATTTGTATTTAATTATTTGCTTAAATAAAGTTCACCTTTGGCATGCACACCCTATTGAGGCTTGGCTGGTACCTTTCCTTTAAGCACCTGGCCAAAAAATTTCTCTTTAACCAAGCTTTTAACTAAGGGATTTTATCATGGGGGCTGTTTTATGGTCTGTCCAGAGCCCGTGGCCTGTTTTATTGATATCTTTTTATACTGCTATGCTTGTATTATGCTGCTTTTATGCCCTGACATATTTTTAGCATCCTGTTTTTATTGGTTTCTCATTTTATTGGCATATGTTATTAGTTTGTTTTGTTGTGTTGTGTTAGTTGTGAGCTGCCTCCAGCAGGTCTGGGAAGGCAGCATGCAAATACTCTGAATGAATAAATAAATATTTTTAAAAAACTAAACACATATGTGCCAATGTATGGGTAAATTCTGAGTGACAACAGAATAAATTTACAGAGTGACAACATGTCTCCATGTACATATTTCTCTGTGAGAAGCTAGTCATTTGGAATGTCTACAAATATGGCCAAGAAAATTTCACCATGTCTTTACTTCCAAGCAGTAAACCAAGAAAGCAGAGGCACAATAAAATTCTCCTCACCAACTTGTGGTTTTATATATATTGTGGTAGGTTACTACTTGGTAAAGTGAATTCTCTATTATAATTGCGTAAGTGCTTTGTTTCTGGTTTTATTACAATGGTATAGCATCTTATGCTGTAATTTCATAGGGTTTTATGCTGTACGTCACTGCAAGTACTGAGAATGTGACAGATAAAATTTCTAAATAATTGGTAGTCACAAAAGGAGGAGAAAGTTCCTGTATTAAACTTGCAACCTCCCATTGTCTGGAAACCAAAGTAGGAAAGTCCTGATCAAAAGAAAATGTAACCATGTTTCAGGTGTATCATACATTCCTCTTTTGAATGGTCAGCATTGTGAGGAGCTAGATAATCAGTACTGAGCTCCAGAGGATGGAAAGGGAGTTGAATATATCCAGATCAATGTCCTCCAAGTTAGGTTAATGGAAGTAAAATTAGACCCAATATGCCACCTAACGATTCACTTAAAGACACCCAGTTAATAGTAGAAAATGTCGAAATGCTAATTGTGCCTGTGTGGGTAGAACTATTTTGCGCATAAACCAGGGCTTGGCTCCTTTGAATTTTGGCATTTGGCAAATGGAGGATCCTTCAGAGGCTATAATCAAACTAGGTGGAGAAAGAGGAGTTGAAAGATAAACAGATAAGAGAGAGTAGTTGAGTAAAAGTTTGTGCTGATGGCTATGGGAAGGGAGGGAGATGAAGATGTTGCAAAAATGTAAGGGCTTAATCAGAAAGAAGCAACCGTTGTTCATGGGCAGAATACTTCCTGAAAATACATATAATAAAAAGTCCCTCACCTTACACTGCAGAATGAAGACAGCCATCTCAAGCTTTAGAAAGACATTGCATGAGGAGATGCGGACATGATTTTACTAGCAGGTACCAATTTGCTCACAAATTGCAAAATATACAGAGGACATTTATAGAAAGGACAAGAAGCTTCTGAATCGATCCACCATGATTTCTGACAACGAACACTGAGGAACCAACAGAGCCTTAAGGCATATGCACATTATTCCAGAGGGGTTAGTCTGCTGCAGCAAAAATGACAACAATGGCACCTTAAAAATGGATGAAGTTCTTGTGGCATTTTTATGAAGCAAAACCCAATTTGTCAGAAGTGTGGGGTGTTGTATCTCATGAAGTGAATTCTTGCTGACTACTGAGGCTGTATTCAGACATCGCATCAAGTTCCAATTAAGCCAAGAGTCGTGCACAAACATAGCTTTATTTATTTAGAAAAATGTTTTGCTGCCCCTCCTCCAGAGACCTGCTAGAGGCAGCTTATAAGTAAAAACAATGCCATAAAATCACCATAGCATCACTATAAAGCAAAACAAGCCTTTAAAAGAAGCCTTGTCATAAAAACAGCAAAAAATATCCATACACCAAACTTCAGACATGAAACAGACCATAAAGCAGCTAGAAGGACAAAACTCCTTAGTTAAAAGTCTGAGTAAAAAGAAATGTTTTGGCATGGCACCAGGCAAGCCTCAAGGCAAAGTGCCACCACTGAAAATGCCCTGCCTCTAGTCAACATTGAACTCATCTCAGGAGGTGGGGGCAAAGAGACCTGGGCTTAAGCGGCAGATTGTAACTGGTGGGCTGGTCAGTATGGCTGAAGACAGACTTTCAGGTACCCTAGCCCCAAGCCATTTAGGGATGTGACTGTCTATGTTCTTAAAAATATATATATCAGATTTAGATTTCAGGTGGGCAGGCACAGGTTCCATTATCCAATAAGTTTCCTTACTGGTTGGAATTCCAATTTGTATTTTTCCAGATTCTGGCATTTCAGGCCCATTAAAAAAAAAATCCCAACCCATTCCTCCTCAAAGGCAGCAGGAACAGGGAGAAAGAGTGAGAGAGAAGAAAGCTGGCTCTGGTGAACAGCTGTTAGTTTGCCTCTCTCTTCCCTTTTAATTTTAAAGTATCTTTATATACTATGGAAATAATACTCCCAAGGAAAATAATAGTTCTTTAATATTTAAAGTAACCAGAGGTGCCCTCTAACAGCTGGTGCTAACTAGCAGCTGATAATCAGGTAGACTTGGTCTCTAAAGGCCAGGTCTACTAGCCATTATTTCCTATGCGTCTATCCCTGACGTCTCTTTAAGGTTTAACAGGAAAGGAAGGATTGTACTCAGCGTAGACTTACTTGCCTGGCAGGGGCCCCACAGGCGTCTCCTGGGCTGTATTGCAGGCCTTCCTCTCAGCTACGGTTCCCCTGCTGCTAGCATCAGAGCCCATCCTGACAGGAGAGCTCCTAGACTCCCACAAGGCTTGGCTGCCCAGGGAGGTTTCCTGGCTCTGTACCCACCGCAGCTATTGGAGGCGTTCCTGTTTCTGATTTAAATCAGCACGAGAATAGCATTATATCAATATAATAACAATATGGGCGACAGGTTCTCTGAATTCCCAGCTTTCATTTTAAAAGACTATAGCCCCATCCATTGAGGAAATATAAAGGAAAAAGGGACGGTGACAGAGAGGAAGGCCAAGTCTACCCACCCCCATTGGAAATCATGATGGCATCTAGAGGCCAGATCTTCCTGACTACCTGCTGTTAGTTGGTATGCACAGATCTTCCTGACTACCTGCTGTTAGTTGGTATGCACAGATCTTCCTGACTACCTGCTGTTAGTTGGTATGCACTAGTCAGGCCATCCCGACTCCGTGCCATTGTCCCCCCCCCCCCAGTATGCACATCATTGCAAACTCCATAGGGAGCCCTCAGTGCAGAGATGCGATTAATCGATGCCTTGTTTAAGTGGATTGGAAACAAATGGCAAAAAACCCCACGCCGACTCACCCACGGTTGCGTCTGATCATGCAGTGGCAGGTTGTGCCCGCAGCTTCCAAGGACCTTGTGATTGTGCAACTGCCGGTCAAATTACTTTGGAGAAAGTAGCCTCTCTTCCCCTCTGCTTCATCTGGCATGTGTAACCGCAAGCTAGATCTTGAAGATCATGAATTTCCCACCAACTGCATACCAGCAACATAGGACTTGGGAGATTTTCCTCTATGAATATTGTCCGGCTGCCCTATTAATATTTTTCATTACAAAATGGAAAGCCGTTTTGCTTTTTTTTTTACCTTGGAAACAGTTGATGAGTCCTTAAAGAGTTCTAAGCCTCTACTGAGGAAGACTATTCGAAACAAAGTTCTGAAATCCAGAGTCTTCATCGTCCATTGTAGATTTACCTGTTGGATTAATAATATTGCAGATTTACCTGTTGGATTTTTGAAAATTTACCTGTTAAAATAGTGGAATTACCTGTGGGATTCCTGTAAACACTGCATATGTAGCATTACTACCAAGTTCATTGTAGCTTTACCGGTTGTATTACTGAAATATTGCAGATTTACCTGTTGGATTATTGATTTACCTGTTGAATTCTTGTAAACACTGCATATGTAGAATTGCTACCAGGTTCATTGTAGACTTACCCATTGTATTATTGAAATATTGTAGACTTACCTGTTGGATGGTTGAAAACTTACCTGCTGGGTTATTGATAACATTGTGGATTTACCTGTTGAATTTTTGTAAATACTACCTATGTAGTATTTTCAGTTATTACTACCAGTTATATCATTGTTACTTATTAGTAAATTGTTTTGTTATTCTGTTCTATTCTTAGCATCCTTCTGCACAGTTTTTCTTGGGCTTATCATGTTTACTGTGTATCGCTGATTGTTTACTGCAACCCAGTGATTATCAGAGCCAGGCTTCTAGTTGCTCCATTGCTTAAGACTGCCCACATGGCATTAATCAGTGCCCGTTACTTTTCAGTAGTGGCTCCCAGCTTGTGGAACCACTCCACAAGAAGGTGAGGAAGGAACCACACAGAGATGTTTTTAGGAGGTGCTGTACAGCTGTTTTATTTTTGAAGAGTTTTTTTTAAACATGAGGTTTGAGTTGCAGACTTTTTTTAACCTTTTAATGGGGCTTTATTGTATTCAATTATGTTGTATTTAATTAAGAATTGTACGATGCCTTGAGCTATAAGGGAAAGGTAGAGTATAAATATTTTAACGGTAAATAAATGTGTAATTACTTCTGTCTAAGTCCATTGATTTCAATGAGGTTAGATTGAAGGACCTCTGCATAGGATTGTATTTTGAGTGAAACACAATTCGAACCTAATACCAAGCCATACTGTGGATTTTTGAGGGAGATTATTTGATGGAGGAATTCTAAACATGATTCTTAAGCCTCTGATATACGGCAAACAATCACAATGGCTCATGTCAATTGGCAACATAGGGTAGTTTGATATATAGCGCTGCTGGTACAAACCAGAGGGTACTATATTCCCATTTAATGAGACCTAGAACAAATGGTTTTCATATCTTTTTCATATCTGGTCATAGTGAGCCACCCTAAATCAGGAAACAGTAGCTGGATAGTTCTCCATGTTCAGATAGAACAACAAAAAAAGATGGATAGCTAGTGCGAGTTGGCTCAGTAACGCACACTTTTTCCTCAGTGGTAGAAGAGGCAGTTTGAAGGGATAGTGAAGGAACATATCACATGTATCCAAAGTATACTGAAACATGGCAGCAAGCAGAACTCTAGGAAAGCAGAATACTTTTGCGAAGGAAGCAGTGCCTTGTGGATTGGCATATTAACAATTGTTGTAACTGGCAGGCAGTTGTACAGCCTCTTGCACTACACGGATTAGCAGTGAGTTGGTCTTCTACCTTCTACTCAGTTACCCCCTCAAGCCTAATCTTAACTGCACTGAATAGCAGCAGTTCTTGAAGACCTTAGGCAGAGACCTTTGCCAGCATTTCCCGTAGAATTCCCTGGAGATGCTAGGAAATACATTGCCTTCCTCTGCAGAGTCTTCCTTGAAAGTCTTGCTTCCAAGTACCAACTATGCTTAGTTTCCGAGATCTGACAAAATCAGACTATACAGTGCTGCCTTCCCTCCATCTATATCTGTATCTATATTGGGGAGAAAACCCTGCTAGGATATTTCACAACAAGAGAGAATAGCAGGACAGATAATCCTATCTTAAGCCTTTCTCTGAATGGGGTGTGCTGGGGGGGAGGGTGAATGGGCCCTCAGTGTAACAAAACGCAGGTGCCACTTGACAGCTAACGGGAGGCTTTTGAAAGGTCGGCATGCATATTTAGTTCTGGTACAGCTGCTACCTTTTTCCTTTCCTTGACCTTCCTTCCATTTAAAAGACGCCTTAATCCGCCCTTCAAGAGATTTGTGTAGCAGGGTAAGCACTTAATTTACACCCACCAAGATTTGTCCGCAGCTGAGTCAGCGCTCACAGAGCAGCTCTTTGTTGTTTTGCTGTTGCTGTGTGCAGTATGTCCTTTTAGAGTTGGTTTATTTTAGAAACTGATAATTTTACTTGCCCTTTTTAGCTAGGATTACACAATGTATAGCTAAAAGATTAGTGTATGTATGGGATGGGAATACGGGGAGGGCAGACATAGATGCGGAAGGCCTAGGTGGCTACCTACTGAAAGGCCAAATGCAATCACTTTTTTGCTCACATGGGGGATAAAGAGTATTGTTTATGTGCTCACTGCTGAAGAAGGGGCAGTAATCCTGCAAAACAGAAGAGGAGCCTTGGGGACATTATGACCATTCTCTGACAGCAGATGGAACCAGGGCTCTTCAACACTAACTAAATATATCCTAGTTGTCAGCGCTTCATTTCAAACATGATAGACCTTTGAAAGTCACATCGAGTTATCAAGAAGCCCTTCCTTGTGGCTACTTCGTGATTAGGGGAAAGCACTCTGCACATGGTCAAAAGCATTCTCATCTCCATTATCCACATGCTCCATGCCAGAAGTTCAGCACTGTGTTTTATAACAGATTAAACTCTGCTGTTAAATCATCTTTATTTTCTTCATTTATAGTATGCCTTTTTGCTGAATCTCATGGTGGATTACACAATTTAAGACAGTGCGATAAGATCAGTATAATATGCAACCAACAATGCAATAAAACTAGATTACAAAACCAGGGAACAATGTTCTAAAAGTTGTATACTGGTAATACATGCAATAAAACAGTAACATACAATGCAACAAATCTGGATTATGAAATTAGAGTACAATGTAATAAAATCAGTATACTATGTACAGTGAACAAAGCAATGGAAACTGCCTAGTATCACCAGAATGCATCTTGTTGGAATTAATTTCAACTTGTTCACCTTTAGTCATTTAACCACAGTAGACATGTACTTGCTTAGGACAACTACAGCAGTGCTGTGTAGTCTGGACAAAAATATTGAGCTGGGTGTCATTAGCATATTGATGACACCTAAATCCATATCCATAAATGATCTCTTTGAAGGGCTTTGCATAGAGACTGAACAACAATATGATTTTAGAACCAAGCCTTGTGGAACCTCACAAGACAGGTCCCATCCAGATGACAGCTCATCTCTAACAGCAACCACCTAAGTCTCTGAGTCCTTACTGGTGGAAGGGACAAATTCTAAACAATAGGATTAGTGGAGCTGTGGCCAATGCTTCAAAGCTCCTCTGATACTAGATAGTAAATTTAGTCTGTGGATGGAGAGTTTCTGTTACCCTGTGATAATTGGGTGTTAATTTAGAAAACATATAGCAAAAGAAGTCATAGATTGGAAAGGGCTGGAAAATTCCCAAAGGCCACAAAATCCAAATTTTAGTTTGTATAAGAAGAGCATACAGTTTCTCCCCCCCCCTTTAAAATAAGTTTTCAGTGCTTGTGCTGCTTTAGGGTGGGTCACAGGAGTTAAAATGCAACAGAACAATATTTTTAAAATGAACCAACTTCTAGTCTAGAAAGTCAAAAAGTACTTTTCTCCCTTTCTCACAATACAAGAACTTGAGCGCACTCAATGAAATTGTTGAGCAGTCAGGTTAGAATGGATAAAAGGAAGTACTTCTTCTCCCAAAAAAGTGATTAACACATGGAATTTACTACCACAGGATGTGGTGGCAGCTACAAGCATGGACGGCTTCAAGAGGGAATTGGATAAACATATGGAGCAGAGGTCCATCAGTGGTTATTAGCCACAAGTTATAGATCAGAACTCTCAGTTTGGGGCAAGTGATGCTCTTTATTCTTGGTGCTGGGGGGTTAACAGTGGGAGGGCTTCTAGTGTCCTGGCCCCACTGGTGGACCTGATAGCACCTGGTATTTTTGGCCACTGCGTTGGACTGGATGGACCATTGGCCTGATCCAACATTGGCTTCTCTTATGTTCTTAAATATAGTTCATACAGAGTTAAAACTTTTAAAACCAACAGACAGCAAAAGACTCGATTTCCGGCATCCATGAACGCCTCCCATAAGCGCAAAGCATATGGTGACTAAAACAAGGACCCCTTCAATGGATGCCATAGGGATCTGTAAAAAATGGCAGTTTACCCAGGCAGTGCAGGCAAGGGAGGCCAGAGTCTTCAGGCATCCGCTGCCTCAATCAAAGGCCTGGTGGAACAGCTCCATTTTAGTCAGGAAGGATCTGTCTTTGGGACCAGTTATTTGGGCTGGGGAAATTAATTCTGAAGACAAATTGAAGTTACAAAGCACTGAAAAGTCTGCCTGTGCTTGTTGTGTCCTCTGATCACCACCGGAGGTCAGCGCACATGCCTGGGCTTCAGTCCAGGACAACAATGGGGACTAGGATCCTAGTCCCTCCACTGGGGGACCAATGGGACTGTGGTGGGAAATTCAAACCCGCCAATGGGACCCAGGGGTGGTCCCCTGGTAGTGTATATAGTTGGCCTGCCGGCCGTTTGTCGTCTTCTTGTTGTGTGCCTAATAAAGCGTGCTATGTACTACGTCGTCGTCTGTCGTTTATCCATGCGGCGACCCAGTGGCGACGGGGATGGGATTCAGCCGCATCTGAGCCGGGCCGTCGTGAGGAACCAGGAGAACACGAAGCAGCTGATCCGATGAGCAATCCAGCCAGCGAGGCCGCTTCTCCCGCAACCCCTCCGACGCGCACGATGGCAACCGCTCCCGGGCTAGGGCTGCTTCCGCCCTTCGACATAGCCCGGCCGCAGGACTGGCCCTCCTGGGTCAGAGGCGCTAAGTCCGCGCTGGAGTTTTTCGACGTCACCGACGAGGGCAAGAACAGGGGAGTCCTCCTGGCCTCCTGCGGTACCGCCGTGGTGTCCCTGGCCGGACGGCTGCTCTCCCCCACAGACCTCGGCGACTGCACCTTCGAGCAGATCGTCAACGCGGTGCAGAACTACTTCGCACCCAAGCCCACCGAGCTGACTTGCAGGGTAACATTCTACACCCGCAACCAACTGGGCAGAGAGACCGCCGCGGAGTTCCTCGCGGAGTTGCGCCAGCTCGCAGCCGACTGCAACTTGGGAACACACCTGGACGATGCCCTCCGTGACCACTTCGTCGTGGGCCTGCGGGAGGAGAAGCTCCGACGGAAGCTGATGGAGAAGGAGAAGGTTACCCTAGCAGAGGCCCTCGCTGCCGCAGTTGCGTGGGAACGGTCGCACGCCGCCCCAACCGCAGCTCTCCAGGTCGAGCCGGATGGCCCAGAGGAGCAGGACATCCACCGGGCCTACAGAGGGGCCCTGCAGCGCACCCAAGCACCCCAGCGCACCCCAGCGGTGACCTCTAGTGCCGACCGCCAGCCTCCCAGTGCGTCTTGTGCCAGCTGCGGAGATTCGCACGACCGGAGAACCTACAGGTTCCGCAACGTAGTTTGCCGAAGCTGCGGCCGCGCGGGCCACATCGCAAAGGTCTGCCGGGCCAAGCCAGCAGGATGACCCCAGCCAAACCGCCAGAAAGCAGAGGCCCACTTCGAGGATGATGCCGGCGCCGAGGACAGCTAACTCCTCACCCATGCTACGGAGAAGGTACTGAGACTCCCCGGCAAATCCCCCGCCCCTAAGTTTATGACCACCGTAAAAATAGAAGGGTCCCCCTGTGAGATGGAGGTAGACTCGGGCTCCGCCGCTTCAATTATCTCCGCGGCAACGCTTAGGCACTTGTGCCCTAAGGGGGGACCCCGATTGAGGCCAGCCCAGGTGACGCTTATGGACTTTCAGTGGAACCTGGTGCCAATAAAGGGGGTCGGAACGTTCAAGGTCCAGTACAAAAATTTCAAAAGAAACCTGGACTTGATAGTGGTCGAGGGCGACCTGGTCAGCTTACTGGAACGGGCCTTTTTCAAACCCCTGGGAATCACGATGGAAGGGGTACAGGCGTGTGCGGCCCAAGACTTCACAAGGATTTGCCAAGAGTTTCCTGTGGTGTTTGACGACTCTCTGGGCCGGTATACGCCCCCCCCCGGTGTCTTTGCGCTTAGACC
>NW_015173133.1:443970-503391 GCF_001447785.1 Gekko japonicus
GGCACATCCGGGCATCGTGAGGATGAAAGGACTGGCCAGAAGCTACGTTTGGTGGCCCGGCATCGACGCAGAGGTAGAGGCGTGGGTCAAGAGGTGCCAGACCTGCCAAGTCATGCGACCCAGCCCGCCAGGGGCACCACACTCCTCTTGGGAATCCACCCGCACCCCGTGGTCACGGCTCCACATAGACTTTGCCGGACCATTTCATGGACTGTTGTCTCTGGTGACAGTGGATTCCTACACCAAGTGGTTGGAGATCAGCCCCGTCTCCGCGACATCCACCAAGGCAACCTCCGGAGAATCTTCGCCACCCACAGCCTGCCGGACACCATCGTCTCGGACAACGGGTCGGCATTTACTTCTGAGGAGTTCTGGCAATTCCTCAGTGGCAACCTGATCCAGCACATCAGGACGGCACCCTTCCACCCGGCAACCAACGGCCAAGCAGAGCGCATGGTCCGGACTGCGAAGGAGGCCCTCAGCTGCCTATCAGAGGGGGATTGGGAAGCCCGCATCGCCAAGTTCCTCCTAACGCAGCGGACAACGCCTAACCCGGTAAGCGGCCACCGCCCCGCCGAGCTGTTGCTGGGCCGGCGGCCTACGATCCTGTTGGACCGCTTACACCCAGATTGGGCTCCGGGCCAGAGGAACCCCACAGAGCAGAGGGAAGCACCCCGCGGGTTTTTCCCCGAGGAGCCTGTGTTTGCCTGAAACTTTGGCAGGGGGCCGGAGTGGCTCCCCCGCCGGGTAATCAGGCCAACGGGCACCGTCATGTATGAGGTGTCCACAGATTGTGGCCAGATCCTCCGGAGGCACATCGACCAGCTCAGGCGGCGAATGCTCCCCGATCACGAGACAGCGGAAGTACCTAGGCAGCGGGCGGTGTTAGAGGAGGACCCCATCGAGGCTCCAGAACAAGCCATGCCTGCGCCAGAGGACTCACTCCGGGGCGGCCAGTCCCCGACAGCAGAAGACGGATCTCCGGAACCCGAGACGGCAACCGCCGAGGCCCCAGCACCATCCCAGGCTTCCGCCCCAGAGGTCGGAACCCCGGAGGAACCAGCGCAGGACCCCAGACGATCCACAAGGGTATGCTGATCCCCATCATTCCTTAAGGACTATGTCACATTGGGGAGGTTCCGGACTATGGGGGGAGGGGTGTTGTGTCCTCTGACCACCACCAGAGGTCAGCGCACATGCCTGAGCTTCAGTCCAGAACAACAATGGGGACTAGGATCCTAGTCCCTCCACTGGGGGACCAATGGGACTGTGGCGGGAAATTCAAAACCGGCAATGGGACCCAGGGGTGGTCCCCTGGTAGTGTATATAGTTGGCCTGCCGGCCGTTTGTCGTCTTCTTGTTGTGTGCCTAATAAAGCGTGCTATGTACTACGTCGTTGTCTGTCGTTTATCCATGCGGCGACCCACTACATAACAGTGCTAGAGATGAAACCCTCAAGAACAACAGTCCTCTAAACCAAAGAGCTGCTTATCTTTTAAAATATATCCTTGAAAGATTCAGTGAGGCATCTATAAATATGAAGCACAGCTACTGCAACAGAATCAGGTCTAGAGATGGAGGCTGGTGAAATCAAAACCCCGCTCAGTTGTGAAACTCACCAGGTGGCCTTGAGTAAATTACTGTTTTAGTCTAACCAACCTCACATGATCGTTACGGAGCCCAAACAGCACCCCTCAGAGAAGTGGGTGGCATGCAAAATGTTTTATGCTCATGCATAGATACACTCATACAGGAGCAGGTTCTAGTCTGCCAGATTTCAGTTGAATGTGTTCAAGAAGTCTAATTCATCAAGTGAATGCTAAGTTTAAATAGACTTTTTTCTGTGTCAATACTTGTGTGCATTATTTGTCTACACCATAAGAGTCTCATCCCCAGTATACTGCTGTACAGTATCAGCTGCAGATAAGAACTGGAAGGGGCATAGTTTGTATTTCTTAAAATGAACAAACTTCTAGTCTAGAAAGCCAAGGCAGTCTGGTTGTATCTTAGCAAGACTGCTGAGATCCTGGTTCAAAAGCCAACTCTGCCCCGAAGCTCACTGGATGACATTTGACTGGTCATTCTCTCTCAGAGCAGCTTATTTCACAGGGTACTCCTGAGGATGGGGGAGGGGGGAGAAGCCCTGAGCCCCTCAGTGGAAGGAAGGATAAAAAATTATTAGATGATGTAACTGATAGAAGATGTTAAAAGGATTTAATGGCAAGCTTTGATAAACTGAAGCCCATGATCATTACATTTTTCAATAATTCCTTGCTCTTTAAAGCCAATTTCAGAGGCTGGCTGATAGATACTTTTAGTCACTGGAAGCTCAAAATTTTAGCCTCAGAACATTACAGATAGAAAGGTTTTGTTTCTACTAGACCAGCTGTGGCTTGGCCTCAAGCCCTCTCATAAAATGTATGCTCAAATGATGGTCATTAACAATGACCCTTTGGCTCATGATATATTTTACAATATGATTGAAGAAATTGCTCATCCCTGAACTTGGATCTTGCTGCATTTTTTTGTCCTTGAAGTTAAAGGGCAACTGAGAGTTGTACAAGGAAAGCTGCCAGCCCAACACACCTCTGTTTCTTCTCATACTCACCCTTGTCTGTGCTTATCAAACATCTGCATGCTCACATTCTTCTGTTTGTATTTAAAACACGGTTTGATGAAGGGCTCAGGCCTGCAATCCACCCAGAAAAACAGCTATTGCAAAGGGCCCCTGAAGGATTAGGAGCATGCCATGTGATTTTTTGACCAATGGATGTTTGAACAAAGGAACACTTGGCTGCAAAGATTCCTGCCTCTCTTTTGGCCTGTTGATATCACAACATATTCCCCCAGAATGCTGATTTTCTTGACAAGCTGCAGATAAAAGCGACCTGGGCAAAACTGATATGCAGATCTTTTTCGAACATCAGAATTGCTTCTCTTTCAACTGAAAATCTGGAGGAAAGAATCAGGAACAGCTTCACTGGGTAGGAATTACTGGCCACAGCTCGCTGCGGGGGTCTCCAGGGGTTTCTTTATGTAATGGAGCTCTGTCAACAGAGAGGATAAACATTTCTCTTGTCTATTTCCCATCTAGAAGAGCTGTCCGTACTTTGCTAGAGGGGTCATGCAATCTCTGTCCCAAGAGCTTCCAAAGCCAGAACATGTGAGAGCATGTCTGAATTTTTTCTGGCACACCATTCCCTTATTGTCATTCACATATCATAAGCGTCTTTCTGTTCCTCATTTTTCATTTAAAAATGAAACTTTCCCCCTAGCTTATTATTTGAGGACAGAGATGTTATTCTATGAAACCTTCAGTTCATGTCCTTGATGTAAATGCTTCTGTATATCTGATTATTGATCATCATTGTTTCATTAAGAAAACCTATCCTGAAATAGTAACATAATCAATATAGCAGAAAAAGAAATATCAGTTCTTATTTTCTCTAAATGACAATGCTCTAAATATTTGCCAGCCTGTCTCCCCCACCACCACCAGTTAACTGGTTTCCTATCTGGGGATTAATGCAAATTCAAGTTCTTGTCTTTCTGGTTATCATTCTCAGGGCTTTTTTTGTAGAAAAAGCCCAGCAGGAACTCATTAGCATAATAGGCCACACCCAATAGCAGAACTCATTAGCATATTAGGCCACACCCCTGACAGCACCACTCATTAGCCTATTAGGCCGCACCCACATGGTCCCCCAGTGGAGGGACCAGGAGCCTAAGCCCCATTGTTTTTCCAGAGTCAAGCTCTGAGGCATTCGCTGGCCCCTGGTGGCGGTCAGCGGACACAACAGTGGTCATCCAGCCACACCCACCTTTTGCTTCTTATTCTGTTTACCTTGTTTGTTGTCAAAACCCAGAGCTTTTTTTGTTGCTGGAACTTCTTTGCATGTTAGGCCACACACCCCTAATGTAGCCAATCCTAATGAGTTTCTGCTGGGCGTGGCCAACTCAGGAGCCAGCCAGAACTCCGTTCCTGTGCGTTCCTGCCCAAAAATAGCCCTGATTCATTCTGCATTACTTGGCAATGTGTGTGTGACAAACAGACATTTGTTTGCTTATAATTTTGGGGAAATGGGAGTATGATGCTGAATATGAGTGCCAGAATCATTTGAGGAAGCCCCAGCAGACTAGGGATTTGGAAACCCTTCACAGAAAGCCACTGCTTGCTTTGTGTACACATCTGATTATGTCTTCAGGTCTCTTATCTATGCTACAATTCAAACATTTCCCATATACCTTCACCAAACCGGTTTGTCTATATGCAGCAGTGTACATGGACACAAGCCAAACATGAATTATGATAACACTCAGGAGGAAATGAAGAAATATTTCAGTTGAGAACATTCTATAACAGATCCTAAAGCTGATGTAGTCCAACAAAAGGTATCAAAGGGTGATCATGAAGCTTCTGAGTTCATTATCAAATTTGATGTTGTGAAACTCAGCCTCAGTAGTGCCTAACACATGGGCAAAGTAGGCTCCTAGTCTCTCCACTTGGGAACCAATAGGACTGTGGCGGGAGATTTTAACCCACCAACGGGACCGAGGGGGATGTCTCCAGGTGTGTATATAGTTGGCCAGCCAGCCAGTAGTTGTTGTCTTTTGTTGTGTAGTGGTTTGGTGTAGAGCCAGTTTGGTGTAGTGGTTAAGTGTGCGGACTCTAAACTGGGAGAACCGGGTTTGATTCCCCACTACTCCACTTCCACCTGCTGATGTGACCTTGGGTCAGTCACAAGCTCTGGCACAGCTGTTTCTGAAAGAGCAGTTTGTGTCAGAGTTCTCTCAGCCCCACCCACCTCACAGGGTGTCTGTTGTGGGGAGGGGGAGGGAAAGGAGTTTGTACGCCACTCTGAGACTCCAAGTGAAGGGCGGGGTATAAGTCCAATCTCTTCTTCTTCTACTAGTAAATCATGCTGATCACTACATCCGTCTCAGTGGTTTTTACATGCGTCTAACCCACTACACTTCAGGGGGATATCAAGGAAAATACCTGAGTAGATGCTTAATTGTCTCTGCATATGCTGCTGCAGTTGAGTGCTCAACAGGGAATTGTCCTGTCAAAGGGGACTCTGCCTAAGGTTGCAAACACTTTCTTAACAAATGCTGGGAATTTCCCCCAATCTCGTGGACAAATTCCTAAGGAGGGATAGTACCTCACAGAGACTGAGGCCTTTTTTCTTCCTCAATTTCTCAGTTGCAGGGGATTGGGGCTAAGGGTGGGGTCTTACCTACCATGCACAGACAAATGGCGAGACAACTTGAACCATGATAGTTTTTTGAGTTTGAGACTCTTTGTTGTTTATGTTACCATAGACTAATATGGCTACTCCTTTGGAACATAATGTTATAACTGTTTGCCTTCTGCTAGACTCCCAGTATCTGCTACAACTAGCCAGCCATTGAGTTTCAGTCATAGGTCTAATCTAGGAAGTGAGAACACAGCAAGATGGCGTACGGCGGAGATGCCGCTCGACCCGGCCGCCAACTTTCACCCTGACACACCCAAGACCCGGGAGCGCGTCAGGAGCTTTGTATGGGAGGCAGAGCCGGGAGGAGGGAAGGACCAGCAAGTGGTCCTGGGAATGAGACTGGGGAATAAAAGGAGGTGGAGAAAAGGAGTCAAGGAGGAGTAGCACCGGCTGGTCGCTCAGGACGGAGGAAGAGAGAGAACCGAGTGGATTTGGCCTCTCCTATGACCTGGCTAGGGGCTGCGGTGGCTCAAGTGATTAAGACGCTGAACTGCAGACCGGAAGGGCGGTAGTTCAGCAGTTCAAGACCCGAGTGCTTCATGATGGAGTGAGCTCCCGTCTCTGGCCCCAGCTCCTGCCAACCTAGCAGTTTGAAAGCAAGAAATTGCAAGTAGATAAACAGGTACCACTTCGGTGGGAAGGTAACAGCGTTCCATGTGCCTTGGCATCTAGTCATGCCGGCCACATGACCATGGAAATGTCTTTGGACAGCGCTGGCTCTTTGGCTTGGAAATGGAGATGAGCACCGCAACCCTAGAGTCAGATTTGACTGGCTTTCGAGCAAGGGAAACCTTTACCTTTACCTATGACCTGGCTGGGTCTAAGACCATGCCCTTGCTGACAGAGGGGCGACCTGGGTGTCCTTTAACCGTGCCCCCTGTCGTGCTGAGACCCTTCAACACCCCTCCTCGGAAACCAGTTTGCATTTCCAGGGCCGACCTATCGACCAGCGGAGAGGCGCCATCACGGCCACGGGCAGAGGAGCCACCAGGGAGCTGACTGAGCCTGACAAGCTCAATCTTTTTAAAATAATTGTTTTCATACAGTTAATAGAGGTTTTTTTCCCCAGTGAATCTCTAGGATTTAGGCTCAGGTTTAATATTGTAAGCTTTGAAACAATTGGGCTAAGCAAAGTTCCCAACCAGGTTACTATTTGCAGTAAAGATGGTAGAGCATTATATTCATGGAGTGAAAGCCTTAACTTAATAGCTTGGTACCATTCTATTGATATTTGAGGGAGTTTGAGTTCTAGCCACGCTATGGCCGAGGCTACCATGGGAGGAAGAGAGAAGATCTTATGAATGAAAGTTTGCTGGAGCTTATCAAGAGAATCCAATGGTGCATTGACCCAAATTGGGGTGGCATAGAGCAATTTGTGAAGAATGATGGCTTTGTATAACTTTAACAAAAGCAGAATATGTTGTCGAAGGCTTTCACGACTGGAGTTCATTAGTTGCTGTAGATTTTCCGGGGTCAGATGTAGAGCCTTTTGTGTTTTTCAGGACAGGAAACCATGCCTTATTTACTTTTAAACTCTCTTCTTTCCTGTTGAAATTGTGTTTATGTTTATGAATTTCAGTGGCTTCCCTGTGTAATCTGACATGGCTGAATTTCAACAGCTTTGAGTCAACAACGCTTCAGGCACTCTTCCCAAATGGGACAGAAGTGTGTTTGTCTGAACAAATAAATATATTCCGTCGGGACCAGTTACTAAAATGGGTCTGTCTGAAATGACAGAAACCCCCCTGTTAGTGACCAGTTCCTGAAATGGAATACATAGGCTTATCTGAAATCAGCCCTAATATCATAGACACTGCCTCCAAAGCTGCCATTTACTCTAGGGGAACTGATCTTTGTAGTAGCCAGTTTCGTGTAGAGCCAGTTTGGTGTAGAGCCAGTTTGGTGTAGTGGTTAAGTGTGTGGATTCTAATCTGGGAGAACCGGGTTTTATTCCCCACTCCTCCACTTGCACCTGGCTGGATGACCTTGGGCAAGCTGTAGTTCTGATAAGAGCTTTTCTTGAAAAAGAGCAGTTTCTGTCAGAGCTCTCAGCCCCACCTACCTCACAGGGTGTCTGTTGTGGGGAGGGGAAGGGAAAGGAGTTTGTAAGCCGCTCTGAGACTCCTTTGGGTAGTGAAGGGCGGGGTATAAATCCAATCTCTTCTCTTCTTCTAGTAGGGTGGACAGCTCTGGGTAGGGAAATTCCTGGTGATTCATGGATGGGGCCTGGTAAGGGCAGAGTTTAGGGAAGGGAAGGGAGCTCAGTAGAGCTGTGATGCCATGTAGTCCACCCTTCAAAACAGTGATTTTCTCCAGAGGAACTGATCTCTGTAGACTTGAGGTCAGCTGTAATGGTAGAAACTCCCCCCACCACCAAAGGCTGGTAATAATCCTATGTGCATCTCTTTCTCATGGAAGTGAGTCTGTACAGTATATATTTGTACCACAAAGGTTGTGTTCTAAGGCCCTGCCTTGGGTGTCCTTGCCCTCTGTGATCAGGAGCTGGAGATGCATTCAGGATTTTTCCCCTTCCCTTTCCCCCCAAACCCTTTGAATTTCAAAGCTGCTTCCCCTTTAACAATGGCAGATTAGTTACCCTTACTAATGCCCCATGGCCTCTTGGGACTCCCTGCTAATGCCCCATGGCCTATTTGGACTCCCAATTTGGGAGATGTAGTTCTAATTCCCTTTGCTATGGTTGCAGTAAGGCCAGCTGAGAACTATAACTCCCAAGGTGCAACATGTCAAAGGTGGGGTGTAAGAATGGAGGAGTCGGTGGGACTCGCCAAGGCAGCTTCCCTGGTGGCCAGTGGGAGGTGAGGTGAGCCATTAGCAACACAGCTTGACTTTTATATATATATAGGATTCTTCCATCTATTATTTTAATTTATTTATACAAAAGGCAGCATATAGTTTTTTTAATACAGGAAGTAGACTAACTGGCCTATAATAGTAAGGATCCATTCTTATCCCCTTCTTATAGATAGGGGTAATTAATGCCAATTTGAACTTTCAGGAATTACTCCAGTTTTGTAAATAGGTAGGCTAATAGTTCTGTCCCCCATACTGGGTCTAGCTTAAAGACTTCAACTGGGAGAGAGTCATACCCAGGAGCCTTTCCAGTTTTCACTTGTTTCATTATAGTTTGAACTTCTCTTGGAGACACTGGAGGCCATTCTGTGAGCTGGCTATGCTGAAAGAAGAGCTGGAGCCTCTCATAGTATCTTTAAACATATCTTCAAAATAGCATTCCCAGGTGGACAATGGGATGTCAGATGCAAACTTGTCACCTCGCTGAAAAGATCTAAGTTCTTGCTAAATGGCTCCCTCATTTTTCTCTTTAAGTAATTTGAGAAGTCTGGAGTGACCTGCTTCTGCATGCTCCCTCTTTTAAAAAATTTTAATTAGGTCCCTGCCAGATGGCACAAAAAAACACGGGCAAAGTGCGGCTATTCAGAGCCGCACCAAAAGAAACACACGGCGGTGGGATCACATAGATCCCCTGAGACGCCGCACCATTGCTCCCCGGCACGATCAGATGCCGGGGAGGAAGCCACCGACCGGAGACCGAGACAGCTGGCTGCGCATGCATGCACATGCGCAGTTCGGCCAGGAGCCTCGGATGCGCCGGCAGAAGGACGCGCTGGCAATCCCATGGCCGTGCTTGATGCGGCCTTTCTGGTAAGTCCACCTCTGTAGGTGGTTTCTTTTAACTACGGATTTTCGGCCTGAAGGGCCGGATCGGGGACGGGTGTGCAACACTTCCCAGATGTTGCGGTGGGATCACGCCCATTTGCTGCGCCCCCGATCCGTCCCTCTTCCGGCCCTAAACCTCCCGTGTGTGACCGGGGCCTCCGGTTCTGATAACAATGTTTCAACAGAGGAATAACCTTCTTCTTTCTAAAGTTTCAGACTTCCTCCATTGACCACAGGCTTTTTAAAGCTCTGACTTAGATTGTCGACAATCACAATCAAACCCGCTATTTTTTGCCAATGTTTGTGTGTCATAAGCAGAAGAAAAGAGGTTAACCAATTGATTTAACTTTTCAACAGAATGTTCAATATTGTCGGATTGAATTATTGAGGTTCGTAATGCTTTAGCTTCTTTGTGTCCAGTATTCTATTTTTACTCATGCAGAGGAGAGAAGTCTTGTGGCCATTTATAAACCCAAGTGCACAGAAACTTTATTATATACTCAAGGATCTGTAGAGGGGGATACTACCTCACAGAGACCAAATTGCTGCTACAACACAAAGTATAATGCCTCCTCAAAGGTTTAGTGAATGTTCATAATCATTCCTCCTAGTCTGAACCCTTCTTATTCCCCCAGCCCCCTCCCCAAGCCTCAGCATCTCTCTTTTGTCATTTTAGTGCAAGGGGCAGAACTTTCTCATCTCTGAGCCCTGAGATGCAAGAGACAGGAGCAGAATAGTTTATCTCAGGCTACAGCTTTACTGTGTGATGTAGCAGAACCCCACGCTGCACCACTCTAGTCATATTTCAAGTATCTTCTAGGTTCTAGAGCTAAGAGACTCACCAAAAAGGATGGATGAGCAAGAGCAAGAGAGTGAGGACAAATGAGGAAGTAAGCTGTAATTCTAACAGAACGGTCCTAGGGAATATTTTCATGGTAGTAAACCCCACTGAATAGACCTGAATAGCATTGCCAGAAGACCAGTTCCTATGATACAGGGACCATTTTCCATGATACTTTCATTTGTCTTCACCTCTGTTGTCAGTTTGTCATATTGTCTCTTTGTGCTGTAAGAGATAGAATTGAACCAGCATCCATGATGGCTGGTTTCATTTGAGTTGTTGTAGGTTTAAACATTGTATGGCTCCCATTGAAACCATGTAAGTTCATGAGAGTCTTCTCTTCAAAACACACACCTCATAGACAGGATGAACCATTCCCCTAGCCAAAACCAGCAAAAGCTACACTGACAAAGCAGATTTCTGTCAGGTGGTTCTCCATGCAAAATCCCTTCACTGCTCTTCTGTTTTTTTCCTTTCTTTCAGAGCACAGCACTATGCCAAGTCTCTGTAAACCATGAGGAAACTGGATTATTAGCTGGATCAAGTCTTTACTCAGCGGTCTTGGTCAATAAACTATAGGTGTTCACAAAATCTTCCCGAATGGTTGGTGGCACTTTCCTCTGTACTTTTTTCTTCCCCCCTTTCCCCCTCCTATTTATAAAATCAGAACTCATGCTAATATTTCAGGCAGATAGTAAAGATGTTCATACTACAGATTAAAACCAGGTGCTTTTGGAACTCCCAAGTGGATGTACATATTGAGATACATGCATTTTATCACATTTTAGGCTTTACACCACATCCACAGAGACAAATTTTATGGCACAGGCAATGAGATTTTTATAGCATCTGGTTAGCCTCAGGGACTGAGATGGAGATTTATATACTACCTAATTTTACAAGTTTTGTGTTGCTCCAAGAGTGGCCACTAATTCTGAACATATGCTATTAGGGCACATGTTTATTTTGTTAGGATTCTGAAACCTGACTTGTTTCTCAAGGTTTGAACTAAGTGGCCATACCTGAAAAAAGGAATAACACCCGCTTAAAAGATTGAATGCAAAGTTTCATACTCTTGCTTCTCTGGAGAATAGGGTATTCCTGGTCAGTTTTCATAACTTGGTTTCCTTGTGAGGTTTCTTTGTCTTATTTACGAGATCTGTATTCTGCCTTTCCAAGCACATATACACAGGTGTAACAGATGGGAAGAGCAACATACACATCACCCCAAATCCCACAAAGCCAGAAGGAAACTTCTTAGCACTATTAGTGGTTAGTTTTTGTTTTTAATTGAAAGGGCTGATGATACACAGGAAGAAGCAGTCCCAGGGTAGTCACTTTAAATCAGTGCTCTTGGCATCTGCCTCATCACTGGACCACAACTTCTGCACTGACTGTCCATGAAGAGATGTCTTCTGACATGATCCCATCAAACCCCCACATATCTGTGGGCTGGGATCTGCGGGCTCTAGCCTTTGCAGAGAAGTCAGTGAATGGAAGCAACTACTATTATGAAGTAATCTGAAGCAGCCTTCAGAGAGTGATTGTATATTCTGGCCTTGCATCATGTTCCTGTGGTTGTGCTGCATCCATCACCTTGTTTGTTCGGAATAAGTGTTTACTAGGAGCAATAAAATGCAATGTCTTTTCCATCCTGAAAAATTTTGATATACATATTTAGAAAAAAATTCTCAGGAAGTTTGTTTTACTAAAATGAAAAGTAATTAATTTGAAAGACAGATTTTGAATTTGAAAGCACTCAAAGTAGCACAGATAGCTGGCGTTGCGTCTAGTTTTTCAGAACTCTTGTACGATTCCCATTTCCGTGACATGCAGAAATTCAACATGTGGGTCTTCCCCGGGAGGGAGATGTCATGATGAAGGAAAGCTTAATGATCTGGTCCTGTTAAAAGTATAACAATCCTACTTATGTCATCAGGATGTCAGTATCGCTCTTGCAGTGGGGCAGTCAGTCAATAAATAAACAATAAAGTTAGCCTTTATTGGCATAAAACAATACCTTAAAAGAGGATTACTATAAAAATATACATATAAAACCATATAAATACAGTGGGGCATATTGTTCATATTCTATGCTGGGGCAAACAATCCCCACCACAAGATAATTTTTTGGTAAATTGTGTGTGTGTGTGTGTGTGTGTGTGTGTGACTGAAAGTCATAGTTGACTTCTGGCAACCCCTAGTGGGGTTTGGACGTTTCAGAGAGGTGGCTTACTATTGTCTGCCTCTGCATCCCAGCCCTGGTATTCCTTGGAGGTCTCCCTTCCAAGTACTTGCCAGGGTCAGCCCTGCTTAGCTTCTGAGATCTGATGAGATTGGCCTTGCCTGGGTTATCTAGGTCAGGGCCACCACGAAATCATTTTGACTGGCACACAGGGCTGGTTCTCTGCTGATGAGACTGGGGTGAGGCAGCAGTACTGGGGCTCCGTTTGTTCCCATGTGTCTGACCAAGTACAACCTTCACCTTTCCTCTTTTGTTTGTCAGCATACTGACATCTTCCCGGGTAGATGTTATGAGTTTTTGGCACTTGGATCAAAAAGGTTGCCTGCCCCTGTTCTATGCTGTTGAACTGTTCTTCTTCCATTGTTTCTCTTTGCACCAGTGGTGTCTTGTCATGTCATGTGAGCCACTTAAGTTCATTCTCTACCATGCACTTCATTAATCTGTCCCCATACCACAGAGCAGCCTTATTTGCATATTACAGTTGTTACCACAAGTGGCCTGTCTCGTTGTTGGGGGAAATTAGGTATGAGACAGAGGAGGCCAGAAGGGTACAAGGAATCACACACCTATATATATATACTAAGGTCCAGTTCTCCAGACTCCAGACTTAAAGAATATTCAACAGTTTTATTATTCATGTATTTATTTATTATATTTATATCCCGCCCTCCCAGCCATGGCCGGCTCAGGGCGGCTTACACCTAACATCGAGGCAAAAGGGAAGAGTGAGCGCGGAGCAGCGCTAGTGGGAAATCACCCAGTGTCTCTGCAGCCCTTTAAACCTCTCCACCACCAGCTATTTAGTATAGCTGAATATACCCGAATAAAAGCAACAGCAACAACAACAACAAAAGGCTTTATTTGGGCTCAGCTATATAGATAACCAGTCAGATTCTCTGATCTGTATTCGGCTTAAATAATACCCGGAAAATACCAATAGGGTATTTTTCGGGTATTTTTTCATCTCGGTTTCAGCTGAATGCACACCCCTAGTGTACACCTGCTTGTAAAAAAGAGCCATTATGTGTCCACTTTACAAATGAAACCGGAGACCCGTACCTGGATAAATGTGTGGTTTCAATCACATGTTCAGCTATAAATGAATGGAATATAACCTGAGAACGGTTCAACAAACATATAAAGTAAAATTAAGGGCCCACGTACACAAATGATATGTGGATGCACTGTAACTTGTGAACTGGGCTTCTGACATGCAATTATTTTTGGCCAACGCAAGAGATGGCAAAGGTGGCTGTCTCCAAAACTAGCTGATGTTGTCATACAAGAGAGTTGTTGTGACAGGCCATGTCACCCTAGTAACAGTTGTCCCTTAATTTATGGTAGCAATCATACTTAAAACCACTGTCATGGAAAAGGGATGGCAAAAACATATGCAAGTTTGCTCTATTGCCTGCTAGTTAGTACAGACAAGTCTATTCATTCATGCCTCACACTGAGCTTGTGACAGAATTTCCATTTTGTTCACAGATTGATTTTTCTGCTTTGCTGATCTAATTGCCACAAGGATGCAGAGCTGTCTTTTCTGGCAGTAATGGAGGAACCTTGACCATGGCAGAATTTCAAAATCTTTCTAGCAGGCAATCTTCTATCCCTTCCCCTTTCTGCCCTCACCAAAAGTTCAGCCAAATTATAAAGATATTTTGAAAAATGAATGTCTTGGCAGGAAGATGATAATACATGAATAGATAGATTAAATAGATATAGTGGAATGAACAATCACTTGGAAGAATTCAGAATTTTGGTACATGCCATAGCAATGAATTTCCATGGACAAATTGGTAACAGCTTTGTTAATTCTGAGAATGATCTATCAGAAAGCTCTTTTGCATGAAAGTAAAAATGGTTTGAGAATCACCACCTAAATTGTATTGTACAAACCTGTTCAATATTGTTATGGTTGACAGTTCTATTGTGTATAGCAAGAGTTCTACAAAGCAGTTTTTTAAAATTGCTTTATGTGTTCTTTTTGCTGTAACAGTGACAGTTTCTTTTTATATTTGATCATAAAAATATGCATGGGATAAAAATATACACTTTATTTCAAGAACATTCATTAAAACATCCCGTGTGTGTGTGTGTGTGTGTGTGTGTAGTACTGAGTGAGATCCATATTTGATGAGATGCAGCCAAAGCCAGTCCTTAAAAATTACAAAAGGAGCACATATGTGAGGAAAATTGAACTCAGAAGCTCCAGCTGGAGCAGAATGTCACAACTTGATTAGTGTTGGGAGCTTGGCTGAGTATTCACATTACACTTGTTAATTTATTACACTTATTTGGCAATCGCTCCTTTAGTTTCCAGGTTCAGTGCAAGGTGCCATTATCACCTATAAAGCTCCTCGATAGTATACAATTCACATACCTCAAAAAAGATATTATAGCATTGGAAAAAGTGCAGAAAAGGGGAACTAGAATGATAAAAGGGTTAGAACACTTTCCCTATGAAGAAAGGTTAAAGCGGTTGGGGATCTTTAGCTTGGAGAAATGATGGCTGAGGGGTGACATGATCGAGGTTTATAAGATTATGCATGGGATAGAGCAGGTAGAGAAAGAAGTACTTTTCTTCCTTTCTCACAATACAAGAACTCGTGGGCACTCCATGAAATTGCTGAGCAGTCGGGTTAGAACAGATAAAAGGAAGTACTTCTTCACCCAAAGAGTGATTAACACATGGAATTCACTGCCACAGGAGGTGGTGGAGGCTACAAGCATAACAGCTTCAAGAGGGAACTGGATAAACATATGGAGCAGAAGTCCATCAGTGGCTATTAGCCACAAGGTATTAGATAGGAACTCTCAGGCTGGGGCAAGTGATGCCCTGTATTCTTGGTGCTTGGGGGGGGGGCAACAGTGGGAGGGCTTCTAGTGTCCTGGCCCCACTGCTGGACCTCCTGATGGCACCTGATATTTTTGGCCACTGTGTGACAGAGTGTTGGACTGGATGAGCCATTGGCCTGATCAAGCATTGGCTTCTCTTATGTTCTTACGTTCTTATGTTCATTTAATGTTTTCCCCTGGGTCCTAGGCTCAGAGCATTGACCATGAGATTTCTGTAATGAATGTCAATAAATCAAAAGTAGGTTTGCAGCTTAAAGATACACACCTGAACAGCATACTCAAGATTGCTACAGCAGAGACACTCCAGATCTCCAGATTTTCATGCAATACTTGTCAGTTATCAAAAATATTGCAAGAGTCCCAATGTTTTAAATGTTTGTAATTTAAGAAAAATATTTAATTGTGTTTGTGTCCTTTATAAAGTTTATATCTCTGCTACCTAGCATTATATTTTATGACAGACATGGCCTGGCCTTACAAGGTCCCATTTATGTCAAATTTGGCCCTCATGACAAATGAGTTTGACACCCCTGCCCTAGTGCATCCTGCAATGTGGAGACATCAATTCCAGTTATGCAGTCAGTCATGACATTGTAATATTGCAGGATACTACTTGAGTAAGGCTCCCACACACACACACATCTCCCCTGGCTGCCAGCCCTTGGCTACCAACCCTAACATACCTGCAGGACTTCTTCCTCTATATGCCCCTCTCTGACAGCTTCAGTAAATTCAGCAAAATCTTCTGACAGTGCCACCCTGCAAAGTGATAGGATCAACAGCTACCCCCTATTCACTACTTAAGTATTCTCTGCTGTGGTGTCCACAACTCTGGGTTGGGAAATTCCTAGAGATTTGGGTGTGGAACCTGAGGGTGGTGGGGTTTGGGGAGGGGAAGGGCCTCAGCAGGACATAAAGCCATACGGTCTGCCATCCAAAGTAGCCATTTTCTCCAGAGGAAGTGATTTCTAGAATCTGGAGATCAGTTATAATTCCAAAAGGTCTCCAGAGCCCACTTGGAGGTTGGCAACCCTGTGTTCCCCTGGTAGAATGGCCTGCTTGATGAGTTCTGGGACGCTCCTACACTTTTATTGTTCTGCAGGATATGTGAAACGGAATAGCTCATGAGAGCATTTTCATAAAGGGAACAGGGTTCTAAAATGATTGTGTGAAATTTTGGGACGTTATTATTACATTGTGCATGGTATATAGGATACTGTTTCAGGCAAAATTTTCTCCAGTTTTGTATCCTGCTTTATTGTATTTATTATACAGTTTCTAGTTCATTCTGTTATTTTGTAATCCAGATTTTATTGCATTGTTTGTTGTGCGTATTCTCTGCCTATTGCACTGTTTTTGTATAATCTAGTTTGAGAAATGTGGTGTAAGTAAATAAATAAATGAATAAATAAATAAACACTTCCCCATACTTTCCTTTTTCTTCTTCTACTAAAATTTCCCACCACCCCATGCTAACTCGCTTGTGGCATTATACCAAGCTAAGAAGAAAAGTGTGTGAGTGGGACGGCGGGGGCGGGGGGAGGACAGTGTGTGGATGTACAGTGTGGATGGGGGGGCAGCTTAATATAACATGTGCCTGTACAAATTTTACCTCCTGTACAAATGCCCACTCTATGTGATTGGAACAGACTCAGGCTTATGCAACAGGTCTGCTGCTGACATCACATATCATTGATTTAGACTGACATTCTCTAACTCTGTATCCTTTGCATATAACTCTTCTCTTTATTTGGAGAGAGGGATTGCCTCAAGGTCTGATGACAAGACAGCGAGAGCATAGTTAATTCCCTCATGGGGTGCAAGGGAGGTTGAATATTGAGAAAGTGGAGTCTGGAATGTTTGCAATGTTTACTTTGTAAGTAAAGCCAAATCCCAGAACAAGGATCGGTTTTGATTAAATTCTGCTTAGAGAAGAATTTCAGCTAATCAGTTTTCTTGCTAGAAATGCAGTTGACCAAACTGGGTCATAATAATAATAATTTTTAAAGCCTGAATGGTACTATTGTTGTGTGAATACGCCATAAACCTCCCTGGCACCTAGATCATCTAGATAAGCATGGCAGCTGCTCCTCTAATGTAGGTACAGGGTTTTTTTCCCCCTGTGAGATGAATGGGATATGCGCATTGTCCCAGGTTGCCTTTCAGATGCAGTCTTGTAACAGTACCTTGATAAATACACGGCATACATCAGGTTGCATTAGCATAGACGTCTCTGTTGTGCCCTTTACAGTGACATGAAGATATACCGTTCTGCCTCCACCTTCTTTCTGTCCATTTCTGTTATGTTCTGCATGTTAACTTTGCACAGCATCTGGGGTAGTGGATGCTGAGGTAATAGTGGTGGCATTGTTACATGCTGCTGCACTACTACAATATCCTGGGTCATCTTAACATGGTTCCTTTTGCCACACAACAATGTGTCATTCAGTTTGTTCACTTATTCTGCTCCGTTTTCTAAGTCTGAAGTTTATGGAATCCGTCTCAGTGCTCTATTACTGAATCCTATACAACACTCTGCCCTGATCTAGATAGCCCAGGCTAGCTCAATCTTGGAAGCTAAGTGGGCTGTGGCTTGACAGCAATGAATGAATGAATGAATGAATGAATGAATGAATGAATGAATGAAACACAACACTCTGCTGTACTGTGTCCTTTCTTCCACTCTTAAGGGCAGGGCAACCCTTTTCCTACTAGGGCAGAGGATCTTCAAGGGCAGCCTAATGTAGATGCCATTACAGTAATCCAGCCATGAGGTTACAGAAACATGGATTGGCATGGCCAAATGAGCTGAGTCTAAGAAAGGAGAGAGTTGGCAAACCAAATGCAGCTGATAGAAGGCACTCTGGGACACTAGGCCAACCTGCTCTTCAAACAGCAAGGCTGGGTCCAAGAGCACCCCCAAGCTCTTAACCTCCTCTGCAAAAGCCAACACCAGTCTATCCAGGACAAGTGGATCCAGTCCCTCTAGAACATTCCTGACCAGCATTACCTCTGTCTTGTCTGGATTCTGCTTCACCTTGTTCTGCCTTAGCTACCTGACCACAGCCTCAAAGGAACAGTTCAGAATTGAGTCATCTGTCAGGTTGAATGCACACATATTATTCCAGCCTAGTGAATGGTTCAGTGCTTATTCAGATAAAGGGGCACTGCACATTCATGTTTTGAGCTTCCCAAAATGTAAAGTGAAGACATGAGATGCCATTGAAAGCATTGTGGTACCTAAGACAAATAACTGCAGTCCACCCACTCAGTTTCCAGCCAACATAGGTAAAGGCAAAGGTTCCCTTGCTCGCTCCAGCCGACATAGATAACATAAAATAATCAAAACCCAACAATTTGCCATATTTAAATTGAACCAGACAGCTGAGGTAGATGCCTCATTCTGCCTAACTGTAGAGCCAGCTCTGGAAACCAACACAGTAATATCCAAAGCTGCTGAAAGGGGGGAGGGGGGACAAAATTCCTGTGGCCCCAGTCAGCTGGAGGGCCTCTGGAGCCAGCATCATACTGCATCCAGCCAAATGCCCTTGCATTTATTTTACTTATAATGGAGTTCTGGCTGTAGCCACTAAGGGCACAGGGAGTTCTGAGCACAGTAAAAAGCACTCTGCTTATTCGTTAACCTTGCCTTTCTGTAAGATTGAAGCAAGCTTGCCTAACAGATCATGCTAAGCCCATCAACCAAGCCAACATTGAAGCAAGGCAAGAAAAAAAAGCCAGCAGGGCTGATAGCTGCTACAGTAATTGCCAGCCTGCAGCCTGCTAACAAGGTCATTGTCTCCAGCATTATATCCTTTCCCTCATCCTTTCCCTGCACTCAGCTCCATAGGTGTGCCTGCCCGGCCAGATCTTGCCAAGCAGCAGTTAGTATGTTGCAGCAAGATAAAACAACCTTTCCTGTTCTTTTCCTTAATTTATCTCCCTCTTTTCCACACTTATCCCATTCATTCCTCTCTCCTTCCACCTAATGTTTCCATGTTCCCTCCTGTATTTTCCGATCTTATTCTCAACTCCTGTTCATCCCTGTCCTGCTTGGCTACTTAGAATGTACTCAGTAGTAGTGTAGTGGCAAACCTTTGTTAATATTATGAACAGAAGGGGGGATTAATATTTTCCCATTATCTAACAAAGTTCTAAAAGGATGCTTCCCACCTCCTCCACGCTTTACTTGCATGGTAACAGAACATTAATCTGTATTAGTAGTTATATACATGGAACAGGTGTTAACTTCCACTTCAGGCACTGAGTTGTTATCATTATTATTGTGTTGGTGGGAGATCTAATAACCCTTTGTAAAGGCTGCTTTGCTATATGACAGATGGCATAATCTTTTTAATTTCAGCAAAATCAGTCCCAGTGGTCCCAGAACGTCTCATCCAGCACCTCTACATAATGCAGTTTCCCCCTACTTCAGTGCTAGGTGAAGTTACAAGGACAAACTGAAATAGATTTCTTACTGATTTACTTTCTAAAGAATTATTGTGACATGGAGTTTTTGTGAACTATAGCCCACTTCATCAGATTTAAGAAGAGTATCCTATACTGGTTGACATATATAAGTGCGTGTAAATATAAAATTACAAAATTTGACCCATGACTATAGAGAGTAATATTAAGAGTCACAGGCTGTGCAAATAGAGTAGATGCAGAGGGCATTTTTGGCAGGCACAGCTTGTCTGGAAAGACAGCTGAAAACTGTTCCTGCTTCTTTTATACAATTATGATGGCTCTATAGATACAAGAGGCTCACAGTATTTAACAGTAGTTTGAATAATGAAAAATCAGTTCTTCCACCTGCCAAAAGGGTTACCACAATACTTGATAAAGCAACAGTGATAGCTATCATGCTTTTTTTTGGGGGGGTGAACTTTAGGCAAAATTCAATTGATAACAAGTGTAATACCCAGTCTTTCTCCTCAAAGGGGACTCAAAGCTGCATTGTTCTTCTGTCCTCCATTGTATCCTTTCAGCAACCCTGTGAGTTAGGTCTGGCTGAGAGTATGCCGCCCAGCAATCTTGCATGGCAGATGGGGATCTGAGTAAGAGACATACAAGTGGGGCCCACAAGACTTGCTGGGGATGTCCCATCTCGCCCCACTCTTGCTGAGCCCAGCATGGCCCTTGGAATCTCCAGCCACTGGGCCCAGCATGGAGCCCCAGGGTGCACTGCTGCTGGACTCAGCATGGCTCCTGGCCTCCTCCAACTGCTGGAGTTAGATACATCCAGTGTTCCCTCTAAGCTGAGTTAGTGTGAGCTAGCTCACAGTTTTTTAGCCTCTGGGTCACACGTTTTTGTCTTAGCTCAGGAAGGAGGGCTCCAGAGCATACTAATTATTCAGTAGGCAAATCGCTCACTCACAACTTTAATGCCAGCAGCTCACAAAGCAAAATTTTTGCTCACACGGCTCCACAGCTTAGCGGGAGCATTGGGTACATCCTCTGTTCCTTTCCACACTTCGACTGTTGTGGCTGTGGTTGATTTTTAGGGTGTGGTCACATGAGCCAGATAAAATTGGGTGGGGAGCGAGGCTATTTCCTCTGGAGGAATTTGACCTGCAGCTGCGAGATCACACCTCTCATTGAAGCTGCAGGCGCAGCCTGTCAGTGTGTGATCAGATGCAACTGTGGGTGAGTCTTTTTTTGGTGCCATTTGTTTCCCATGCACTTAAACGAGAATCAATGTACCGCATCTCCGCACTGAGGGCTCCCTGTGGAGTTTGCGATGATGAGCATACTGCGAAGGGAGAAGAAAACAACGGCTAGGAGTCGGGATGGACTGATCAGACCATCCCGATGGCATGAGAGTGTGCTGGAGCGATCAGACAGGGGAAAGTCCATCCGTGGCCTGTTGCAATCCATTTACTACCGGATTTTCCCCAGTGTCTTTTAACTCCACTTCTGCAGCAGAGCAGAATGGGTTGCCGACGGCTGCGGGACACTTCCCAGATGTTTTTGTCTGATTGCTCCCTTTAAATCCACCTGGCATTCGTGCCTATGTCAGGTCTAATTGTGCATATGATCACAGCCTTAATGTATTTTGTAAAACCCATGCTTTCACTTTTGAAGTTTTATTATGTATCAAAATGCAAGGAAATATTTTTTTTTACTTAGATTATGCTATAAAATTGTATGTATACTTTTAAGCGGGAAATGAATAAATACAGTCATACACTTCCTGGGAGTGAACAAACATGTGGACAAAGGGGACCCAATAGATGTTGTTTACCTTGACTTCCAGAAAGCTTTTGATAAAGTTCCTCATCAAAGGGTCCTAAGTAAGCTCAATAGTCATGGGATAAAAGGACAAGTCCTTTTGTGGATCAAAAACTGGCTGATTAATAGGAAACAGAGAGTGAGTATAAATGGGCAATTTTCTCAGTGGAGGGTGGTAAGCAGTGGGGTACCCAACGTGGCAAATGGGGTTCAGTGTGGCCAAGTGCAAAGTGATGCATATTGGAGCAAAAAATCCTGACTATAAATACACGTTGATGGGGTCTGAACTGGCAGAGACTGACCAAGAGGGAGATCTTGAAGTCGTAGTAGATAACTCAATGAAAATGTTGAGACAGTGTGTGACTGCAATAAAAAAGGTCAACGCCGGAGGTCTATGACACAACGATGGCGGAAACCTTTCCCAGCTCTCTGGGGAGGCATACCACACAGCAGTGAGGGGGAGAGGTGCCGCTGGTTCAGCACCCCCACGGGAGTTCAGGGAGAACTCCCAAGCCATAGGGCTTTTGAGGGTGAGCCTCTTTTCCTGCTAACAGCAGGGAGATGGAGGCTCCCCTCCACCGTGACAGTCCCTCTCGCTGACTGCGTCCTCTTAACGAGGCCACAAGCTGTGTCAACCTGATCAAGTGCAGGAGATCTTGCAGAGGAGCGATTAAGAGCGATTACAGTGTATGCGATTTGCCGAGCCAGGAAGAAAGAGACTTTATTGAAAATAAAACGTTGAAATGGCAGATACTCTAAAAAAGATGGCGAAAACTCCGAGGAGAAGAAGGGAAGTTGACGTCACTGCACTAGTAGCAGAAGCCATCAAGCCAATCTTGGAGCAACTTGTTGGTATTAACCAGCAGCTTACCAAGATAAATCAACAATTTGTGTCTCGGAAGCTCCAGGAGGTTATTGGAGAAAGAATGGAATTGAGGGAAAGAATGCAAATGAGATGGACACTAAATTAAGCAGTGATCTCAATGAGAAAAGAAGAAAAAGTACAAGAGAAACAGGAAAAATTTACAAGGATTTAACTTCTTCCCTGCGAGTGTTCTTAGAAAGTGTCATCTTAAAGTCTGCTGAGAAAAAAGAGCTGGAGGTGCCCTTCATAATCAAGAAACTTTTGAGAAGCCACTGGACCCCGAGACCAGAGCAGAAGAGGCTTAAGACTAGCGGTTCTATCCCTTTGGATTGAAGAAGATTGGGCTGCAGTGAATGTCTAAGAAGCTATCAAGAATTTAGAGAGTTTTAGTATAGATGAAAAGGCGGAAGGACTTTGCAAATTGCCTTTATGAAGCGAGCTGGAGGAGATATTCGGGAAATCTTCTCATAACAAGTAACAATTTAACATATAAGCTTTGAAAGACAGGATCTCACAAAGTATATTGTTTATTAACAGCCTTTTTTTTTACTAACAGCATTTTAACAGGGAATGATCTCCTAACCTTGGGTTTTAGCTTAGTGTGGGTTATCTTTTCTTTCTCCCTAAGTGTAGTCCCCCTATCCATATTTTTTCTTGGTAGTTTATGTAGTAGTATATTAAAAAAATCCCCTCCGGGGGCTTAAAAAAAAAAAGGTCAACGCCATGCTGGGGATTATTAGGAAGGGAACTGAAAACAAATCAGCCAGTATCATAACACCATGCTGGGGATTATTAGGAAGGGAACTGAAAACAAATCAGCCAGTATCATAATGCCCCTGTATAAATCTATGGTACATCCTCATTTGGAGTACTGTGTACAGTTCTGGTCACCACACCTCAAAAAAGATATTATAGCATTGGAAAAAGTGCAGAAAAGGGCAACTAGAATGATAAAAGGGTTGGAACTCTTTCTCTATGAAAAAAGGTTAAAGAAAGATCCGGGCCCTGCAGGACCTTGCGCAGTTCCGCAGGGCCTGTAAGACAGAGCTCTTCCACCAGGCTTTTGAGTAGGAGCTGCAACTGCCTTTACCATCATTACCTTTACCATCATTACCAACTGGTACTGTGAGGAGGGAACGACAGCACCGTGTGGAGCTGACACCACTGATCTGGGAATACCATCTTTAAGATGCCATCTTTTTATTGAAGACTGATTGAAACATCTAGAGCACTTGTAATATTGTAAATGATTGTTTTTATGTTGTTTTTAACCTGTTTTATATATTGGCATGTGCCCTATTTGTGAGCTGCCCTGAGCCCGCTTGCAGGGAGGATGGGCTATAAATCAAAATAATAAATAAATAAAATAAAAATAAATAAAGCACTTGGGGCTCTTTAGCTTGGAGAAATGACGGCTGAGGGGTGACATGATCGAGGTTTATAAGATTATGCATGGGATAGAGCAGGTAGAGAAAGAAGTACTTTTCTCCCTTTCTCACAATACAAGAACTCGTAGGCATTCCATGAAATTGCTGAATGCAATAGATCAGATAAAAGGAAGTACTTCTTCACCCCAAGAGTGATTAACACATGGAATTCACTGCCACAGGAGGTGGTGGAGGCTACAAGCATGGACAACTTCAAGAGGGAACTGAATAAACATATGGAGCAGAGGTCCACGAGTGGCTTTTAGCCACAAGGTATAGATAGGAACTCTCAGTCTGGGGCAGGTGATGCTCTGTATTCTGTGGCGGGGGGGGGGGGAGCAACAGTGGGAGGGCTTCCAATGTCCTGGCCCCACTGCTGGACCTCCTGATGGCACCTGGTATTTTTGGCCACTGTGTGACAGAGTGTTGGACTAGATGGGCCATTGGCCTGATCCAACATTGTCTTCTCTTATGTTCTTACTGATCATGATTTTCTGCATGTGTCATGCAGGGTGAGGCCCACCGGTGGAGGTGTTATATATAGGCAGGCTTTTGAGCCCCCCACCCCCGCCACCCTTACTGCCCTAGAAGGAGCCTCTCTGAAATTTAGGAGAACTTTGAAAGTAACTTCAAAAGTGGAGCAAGAACTTGCAATCACGAAAAGACTGGGCAGATCCTAAGGTGCACATAATTCCTGCTAGAACTGTGCTATGTCATTTAGGAGTGCACATGAGGCTAAGAGCCTTTTAAGTTTTACACCTTCCATGTGGCTCATCAATACAGGCGCAGATCTTTCTGGCCCTGTCAAGACTGTCATGCTCTTATCAGCACCAACTCAAACTGATTTACATACAAAAGCAAAACCCAAGAAATGTAGATGTCATCATTTATCTACATGAACAGACATAAGGACACTCTGAAAGCCCTTTAAAAGCATTCACATAAAACAAATACTAAGCAGTCAGTTTGTGCAAGACAATGACCTTCAGATTCCATAATCTTTTTCTTAGCACATCTGAGATTCTTCAGCGTTGGCCAGTGATTACAAGTGTAACATGATAAAACGGGAATGTTTGAGATTCCTCTCTTGGATTCTGTGGACTCTTTCAGACCTTAAACCCTTCATGAATTATGTACCATGCCTTGCAAGAGACAGCTCTGAAATGTTAATTTATTGCATTGCCTAAAGTCCATGTTAAAAAAATCCATCCGAATACAAAACCCAACAAGATGATATTGATATGAATGAATTTCTTTCTGCCACCTCATTCACTGAAATCTCTGTATAGACAGAGATACCTAAAAGCTGTGCAAGCAAGTCAAGAGAATTTAGCATGACAGTTTATATTATTTCCAGCACCAGATTTATACATGCAGCTGCAGACCATAATAACTGTAAAAGTTACCCAGATTTTCCAGTAGTGTCCTCAGGGAATTTAAGGTTAGCATTTGGGCCTCTCTCCACACCCACCTACACACCATCTTTCACCTAATGGGGCTCATGGCAGTAGGGGGAGGGGTGATTTCTTTTGGTGGTGATAGGAATTAACCCCACTCCCTTTTCCCCAACATTATGGCCCTGATCCAAGCCTTTCCTCTCCATTCAAGTCCTTTTTAAAGTTAAAGGAAACATCAGGAGACTGGGTCACAGACTTCCCACATCATGTATATTTTGACCCTCAAATGTATTCATGAAATGGCTGTTAATGACAATGCAAATCAGAATGCTTGTGATCAGCTGCTATATTAGCTTGAAAACAAGTGCCAGCATGACTCTTTCAACCAATGGTGAAAAAAGCCTTAGCTACATAAGTAGCTGAAGCAACAGAAGCTATTCTGAAGCAGCAATTAACACGTTATTAGTTAGGGAAGAAATAAGCGAGAGAATAGAAATGCCACTAAGGCATTTCCAACCAAGACCCTCCGGTTAAATGCCAGTACAGATTATTTGTTTATATTGACATGTCTCTTGACTTCTATTCTGAGGGGAATCGGTGTTTGTTCTAGATTTAGCTAGTCTTCCTGGCTTCATTTCAGAAAGCAAAAGCCCCCATAGGATTGACATTAGAATAAACCATTCACGGCGGACGGATATGGGACTTCACCCACTTTTTTGTTGTAGGTAGTTTTCAATGCCATTGAAGTGTAGTAGATGCCAGCTAATTGCTTTGCAAAACATAGCGAATGCCAGCAAGCTTTCACTATGATATGAAAGAACTGCCAGTGCCAGAAGCATATCTTTCTTATCCTTTGCCAGATACAGCCCCAAGTAGTACAATTGGGTTTAGTTGCCGGCTTGTTTGTTAAACTTATGGGGCTTTAAATCAATGTTGTACTCAGGAGGAAAGCTATTTAGTATTAGTTGCAGGATATTTTTTAGCTCTACCAAACATGTTTCCAATCACTGATGTATACATTGACCAAAACTGGAGTTGCCACTTTTTTCACCCACCGAAGCTCCAGCTCTCAAGTATGCCGGGGGGGGGGGGAGGGGGAGTTTTGTTTTGAAAATATTTTTTTTAAAAAAGCATGCCAGGTACAGATTCAACAGGTGCAGCACATTACAGCAGAGGCCCCTGTTTGATTTACATACAACTAAATCAGTATTCCATGCATTCAGCACTGAACCATCCTTCCCAGGTATAAACTCTGATGACAATCCAATTAAGTCATTGTTAGGCAAGTATTAATTAGTTAATTGATCTTGAATTGATTAGTTAATGTTTTCATTCCTCGTATAATGATGTCTGTATTTTGCTGGAGACCCACAGAAGAGACAATTCTGTTTTATTGAACAGCACCACATGTATCATGAACAGATAATTAAAAAATATTGAATTAAACTCTAGGGCTCAGTTAAGTATTTCTAAATAAACTACCATTCCATTGTCACATTGCATTCTTCCCCACAAGCAAGGAAGTTAAGAACATCTCTTGCCACATCCCTTGTACAGGGAGATGCCTATTCAAAATCCATGATGCTGTCGTGACTATCTTCTCATTTTATTACACCTGTTTGCCAATGCCACTCCCCACTTTTTACAAGCAGGGATGCATACTTGCTTCTGTTCTGCATCTGTCAAGGGTGTGTGTGTACATGGCTGACAGTGCAAACTATGTAGATTTACTCCAATAGAGCCTATTGATTTAAATGGACTTAGACTGGGGTAACTCATTGAATCTAAGAAATCTCTTGCTATGCCAAAGTGTCATTTGGGGCCTGTTTCTGCTGAAAGTTCAGTGGAGGAAATCAGTTCTCTGCTCCCCCATGCCCACAACTTTTTTCATTTTCATTTTAGCTTTGAAGTGTGTATATATATATATATATATATTTCCTTTTAAAATCACTATTACACATTTTTGGGATTTCTTTATTTGTTCTGTTGGTTTTAACAGAAATACATTTAAAAAAATAACTGCCTCCCCATCCAATTGGTATGACATTCTCTGAGACTCTACCCTGCCCACCCCGAAGAGTTCCTCCCTGCCAATTTCAGGCAGCTATGAGAAAGTGTTTCTGTTTCACAAGCAAATAAAATTCTCACTTGCACAGTCAGCAGACAGAGGTTCAAATAATATAAAACAGGTGGTTTCTTGCATACAAGTTTGTCTGTTTGCATCGAATGTGTTAGGATGAGAGTGAATTTTATGGTACCTTCTGCATAGATTTATGGCCTTTTTATGGCTGTTCAGGGGTGACTTTGCAGTCAGTATGGCATTGCCTGGGTGTATTTGAATGTGGTTTTGAGCTGCACTTTTTCATCCAAGTTGAGAAAATGTGGAGCGAATGCTAGATGCAGGATTGCCCACATGTCTGGCTTTCTTTGAACAAAGTTTGAGTCCAGTGGCACCTTTAAGACTAACAAAGTTTTATTCAAGGTGTAACAAGCCCTTCCTGACATCCAGGGGTCATTTTGTAGAAGAAGAGGTGCAGGAGCTCATTAACATAACTCATTAGCATAACTTATTTGCATATGCCACACCCCCTGACATCACTGGAAGTGTGTCAGAAAGCAACACTTACCGCTCAGGCTCCACTTGACTGTTTTGGATTGCTAGCTATTGGGGGGGGGGAACGTGCAGATCTGTCCTCACAGAGGAGGGAGAGCTTGTACCTGAATAAAACTTGGTCTTAAAGGTGCCACTGGACTGTTTTGGATTGCTAGCTATGTGGGGGGGGAATGTGCAGATCTGTCCTCACAGAGGAGGGACAGCTTGTACCTGAAGGGTGGTTCTGCAACTTACCTGGCTGCTTCTTGCTCCTCATGGCCTGACTGAGAGCTGCTGGGAGCAGGGGTCAGGGCTTGTTGCATGTGCCCGCCCCCTGGGCTCCTTACTGCCGGAGCTCCGCTCCTGTGCACTCCCACAGGAAATGACCCCTGCTGGCAACTAACCCCCTCCTCTTATGTAATGGTTGAGGATGTCTTGTCCCATTGTATCTGAGGATGTATGCTTACACACGGAAGTTTATACTGTGAATAAAATGTTATTGGTCTTAAAGGTGAGACTGGACTCAAACTTTGTTCTGCTGCTTTAGACCAGCACCACTACCCACTTGAATCTGACCTTTTTGTGTGTTACTTACTGCATTGTGTACATGATATTAGGACAATCTAGCAGATAATTGCCATTACTGAAGGGTGGGGCAAGTGTGACATTCACCTCCATTCCCTTCTCAGGCTGTAGCTTTACTTGCCTGTCCGGCATATGCAAGCCAAACATTTGGCTCCACCCTTAGACCCCGCATTTACAACAGAATCAAATCAAAGCCTTCTTCCAAGCCAGCAGTGCTGCTGTAAACAAAACTCTTGAAAGGCAAATCTATCAGTGCAATCCTCTTTAGCAAGCTCTGTTTGTAACTCATCAGGATTGCTAAATGACCCTGTCACTTGTCTATTTACTGAGTATCTCTCCTTACTTTTCTGACTCTCTCTGGCCTTCATGAACTCTGTAAAATAGTCAAGCACCAGGATCACAGCCGGATATGAATATGACAGGAGGGAATTTTAATGGGAGAAATTGTGAGGCCTTTCATTGTGTGAGAATATACAACACTCAAAACCCAATATGTTCTTTGTAGTAATGTTATTTCTTTCTGGAAATTTGATGACACCCTTCAGATTTGAGGACACCCCTCAAATTACCACCACACACCCCTTTCAGAGGATAAACTCCAGTAAATGAGTGGTCAGAGAATTATTTAGGAAGGGCCTAAAAATACTGGGTAAGTTCTTTATAGGTATAGGCTTGCCTCTTTGGGGAGTGGCAACATTTGAAGATTCCTTGTAGTGCTTGGGAGCATCGCTGTTCCCTTTGTGGTTCAAGCTTGTTGCTCAATTTGGGACGTTGACAGAGGGAGGTGTGGGATTGTGCAGCTGCCTCACCCACCTGCTCTCCCCAAAGACTGATGACCATGGCAGTTTCTCTAAGGCGGGGCTTGTTGGGGTCCCCTGGCTGATGCTACTTCACCACCTTTCTTTGGCTGCTGCACCTGCGGCAATGGAATGCAGCCCTTCATGCTCCAGCTCATCAAAAGCTTCTCAAAAGAGCCACAAGAGTCTCTGGTTGTTGCACCTTGATTGTCAGGCAATCATTCTCTGTGCTGTGCAAAACTTCTTGTGGATATCAAGGATAGGGTGGTTAGTTGGGTGCTGGAAATGTAAGATACAGGTGGGAAATTTTTTTCATGTTTGGTGGAAGTGTAAAGAGGTGGTGTTATATGGGAGAAGGGTTCATTAAATGTTACAAATATTGTTATCATTTAAACCTGAAATGTTTTTGCTTAATATTATGCCTGATGTAAAAGATAAGAAAGTTAAGCACTTAATTATACATATAGTTAAAGCAGCAAGAATTATTTATGCTAAGTACTGGAAGAAATCAGAGGATTTTTTGACAAAAAAAATTGAAACAGCAGAAATGGATATATTGTTGGACTTGTTAAAAGACCGAAGCAAACAAAATGTGAGAGACAATTGCATACCATTCTATGACTGGGTGGAAAGAAACTTCGAAGACCAGGAGTGATGGATACAACTGTTATAGACTTAGAGAAACTCTAATGCGAACTGTAAAGAATCTGACTTTTTCCAGGAATCTCAATAGAAGGTTTTAGTGAATTGATTGTGTTACTAGTTTTAGTAATTATATAAACGAAAGAGATCTGGAAACAAAGAATTAAGATGGAAAATTTGCAATAGCTTTTATATAAACTTGATGGAATTTCCCGTGATGTCTTATCCCATCCCCTGTACCCTCCATGCCCTATAATGTGTTAAAACCAAATAAAAATTTATAATGGAAGGAAAAAAATGAAGGCGTGGCTATTAAACCATTCCTTTTTTATTCCTCCAGCTCACCTCCCATCTCCCTCTGAGGGTTCCAAAGGCCCTGATTGGCGGCTTCTGGGTTCTCCAATAAACAAACAAGGTTAAAAGGAGATTGGTGGATTTATAACATAAGAAAAGATCCAGTGCGTCACAGTCTGAATATTGTATTACTCATTGTCATTAACTTTCCAGCTGGATTAACTATAAGAACAGTATTAAAAATGGGCTGTATTTCTTCCAGTTTTAATGAGTTAAGATCTTAACAACACGTCTCTATCAAACATACCTCATGCTGGATATACAGAATATGTGTTTTTTTTTCATCTAAGGGACCTATTTTGGAAGTTGTCTATGCCATTTTAGATGACTACAAGATTGCCTGCTTAGAACAGGGAATATTTTTGTAAGGTGCACATTTCTTGCTCTGATTTGTACTTCCACTGTACAGTAGTGCCCTTAATATTAATAAAATCACCCCAATTGTTTAAGCTGGGGGTCTTCTTTTTGTAATTAGGGCTGCCAACTGGAGGCTGAGACATTCTTGGAGATATTGGGGTGGAGCCTCAGAAAGGCAGGGTTTGGGAGGGAAGGGACCTCAGTAGGGTATAATACCATAGAATCCACCCTCCAAAGCAGCCATTTTCTCTAGGGGAATTGATTTCTGTAGTCTGGAGATCAGTTGTAATTCTGGGAGGTCTCCAGGCCCCAAATGGAGACTGGTAACCCTAGTTGTCATTCCAATAATTATTTTGCCTCACATTTAGACTGCTCCATCACACAAAATCAAGTTTATGTTCACAAGGAATAATACCGATGAGAAGACCAAAAGAAACTCACAACATTAGGACCCACAAAAGAACCCAGTGATATCTTGGTGATATCAGTGATGATATTTAAGAACATAAGAAGAGCTTTGCTTGGAATTCAGGCACGCTGCTAGCAGTTGCCCCTCTCCCTCCCCTCTCTCAAGAGAGAAGGCAGAGGAGTGGCTGTGGGTGTTTGGGCTTGGGGGCTTGAGGGTGGGGCTTCCCCCACTGGTCAGCTGGCTGGCGGTGAGTTGAACCCCCCCAAAAGTGGGTAAGCCCTGCCAAACCGGGAGGTCTGGTAGCCCTATTGCTGAAAATAGTGGCTGTGGTATGGGCCCCACACTTTTCAGAGTGAACACAGAAGCAAAAAAATCATTGTGCTTCTCTGCCATCTCACCATCTTCCTTTAGCAATCCCTTTATTTCCTGGTCATCTAAAAACCCAACTGCTTCTCTGGCTTAGGATATCTCAAATTCTCTTCTCTTTCTGAGTTACCTGGAAGACCAGAAATTACATGAAAGAACATAAATGCAGCCAGGAAGGGAGCTGCAAATAAGTTCGAAATTAGAAATGTGCAAACAGAAACTGGGGGGGGGGGCTGTGACTGAGACAATGCTGCAGTAGGGAATGTTTAAACACTCCTGTCTGTGTTTCTTCTGCAAGCAAATTCACAGCTTCTATCTCCATTATCCTGCTACATTCAGTTAAGAACACTGGAAGATCAGTCACAAATTCCCCATGTAGAATGCAGTTTGATTCAGAGTTATATCAATTATAAAATGTCAGTGCTGGCAGTCTTTTGAAAGCATCTGATGAGATGGGAGGTTGGTGGTATTAAGCATGCTGTGAATGTCAGCATGAACATGATTGCCAGGCAAACTTACCTTGATTGAACCTCCTCAGTGCACAATATGAGCTTCTGATCCTGAATGATTTTTGTTGAAATTAATCTCAAGCACTGTGACAAGCAGTTTCGCAATTCTGCAGTAGCTGCTTGTCCAGGCTGTGAACTGGCAATAAGTAACAAATACCAAACTTGAATAACTGTACAGTCTAAACCAAATTATACCCTTCTAAGCCTATTCACTTTGATGGAACTAGAAGGCTGTAACTCTGTTTAGGATTGTACTCTAAATCTCATTTATTTATTAGTTTGTTTGTTTGTTACTGATAGTCCATCTTTCTCATTGAGACTGAACACTGATTACACAATGGAAACCAAAGCAACCAGTGGGATGATACATCTAATAAACAATGTAATAGGACTAGGAATTGCAGAAATTTTGAAACAGAGCTGTCATCTGAACAAAACACAGGTATTAAACATTTATTTTTAATTTAGATTTCAGATTGTTCTGCAAACCTGAGGCTTTTTCAGATTGTTCTGCAAACCTGTTGATCCAAAATCCCTTATACCTAGGGACGAAAATACCCTTCTGCTTGCTTGATTGATGAATTATAAGCTATTTCAGAATAGCATACAGCATTTGGAGTGGAGCCCTTTGAATTATGGAATGGGCATGGGGGGCTTGGGCAGTGATCTCAGCATTGGGGTCTTCCAAGCATTTTCCCTCTCCAACTGGACTGGGGAGAGGAATTAAAATTCTCTTATTAAAATCAGAAGGCTATTCCATGCCAAGGACTCTTGGGGAAGAGCAAAATGGGGATCAGGAGGAGAAGGGAGGGAAAGGAGCTGGGAAACTTTGCTCACCTGCCTTAATCATCACAAAGCCAGGGAACAGGACAAGGACATGGCTTGGGGGAAGAGTATGGCAAACATCATTGTCCTTTTCTGTTCCATTATTCATTTTAGTGTCTGCATTGTTTGGATGGGAATTTCTCTTCCCTTTCCAGAAATGGACATGTACTCCCAGGCTGGACAAATCATTCTGCAATGCAATGAAGGGTCTATTGCCATGTTTTAGGGTGCCCTTGGCTACATGGACCTCCTGGCCACCATTTCTTTCATTGTAGCCTTCCTAGCCAGAAAGCTCACTGGAGCCTTCAATAAAGCCAAGTTCATCACTTTCAGCATGCAGGCATTTTGCCGTGTTTGGGTCTCTTTTGTTCCCACCTAGTTAAGCTCCAAGGGGAGCTCTGCGGTTCTTCCCTATCTTGGTCTTCAGCACTGGCTGACTGGGTTGCATTTTTATACTTAAATGCTGTTATTATACTGAGGCCTGGGATGAATACAAAAGACTATCTAATGAAGAGGAAAAATATCTCAGTTTCAGTGAGCGAGGGCCTGGCCCCCTATGAAGAGTTGCCAGCTCTGAGTTGGGAAATACCTGGATATTTTGGGGTAGAACCCCCAACTTTATCCTGAAGCAAAGTTTTCCTATCAGTATGTGCTGCTCTTCTCTTAGGCTTAATCACAACATCTTAGCTTCATTGTTATAATCATAAGAACTGGTGGGATTTCTTTTAATGCACAGAAACTGACCAGTTGGTAAGTTATTTCTGAGGTGGATAGGATGATGTGATTTGAAATGTAAATACGTATTTCTATCAGTGGTTTAAATGCCAATTTGTTTAAATGGTCCTTATAAATGATGGTATCCAAAAAATTGATTTCAGTCTCATTGGATTTGCCCTCAAACTTAATAGTAGGGTGTAGACTATTAAGCCGCTTCAAAAAATCCTCAAAAAAAGCAGGTTCAGTAAAAATCATGAACAAATCATCCATAAATCTGTGGTAAATATGAATGTACTTCACAAACTTATTTGACTCATTATTCAAAATATATTTGGATTCAAAAAAAATCATGAAAACATTAGCCAAACTGGGAGCATACGGACTCCCCATAGCAACCCCGCAGCATAGCAACCTGGGAGCCTCCTTGCAGACCTGGAATTTGGCAACTGAGAAAAAATTGAGAAAAAATCAAGAAGACCACAGTGTATCTATGGACTGTGTATAGCCTGTTGATTGGTCTGACTGGGAAGGCTTTCTGTGTATTTTTCTAAGCCTTAGTGTTAAATGTTATAAGCTACAGTGGAGCAGCAGTCTCTTACAGCCTCCATACAGACCTGGAAGTTGGCAACTGGGAAACAGCCAAAGAGACCCAGTGTATTCAGGACTGTGCACAGCCTATTCTTTGGTCTGTCTTTTGGAAGGCTCTCTTAGTACTATTAGTCTTTGTAGTTAAATAGTCATAAGTATTAGTGGAGCTAACTGGAACGTTTATTCATGTATTGTTTTTGATTTATGCATTGTGTTGAACATACGCCTTTATAAAAAACCTTGAGTGGTAGCATTTCACGGGATATTTTGTGGTTGTACCACAAAAATAGGGCCAGTCATGGTGTCATGCTCAGGTCGGATTTGTTTCCCAGCCTGTTTCAGTTTGCAACACAAGAGTTAACAGTACTCAAGATGTTTAACTGAAGAATATGCCAAGAGAAAATCCTTAATGGTAGTTTGGAGCAATTTGACCTTCTGTGTGTGAAAAGAGGTGGGGGAAAGCATTTTGCAGAGGGGAGTTAATTTGTGTTGAGCGAACCTTGTTGAGTGGCCAGGTGAAGATAATTAAGTCATCATCTTGTTTTCTTCAAGGTGACTGTATAATTGGCTTGAGAAGACCAGGTTAGAGAAGCATGCTTGATGTGAAGGAAGGGCATTGCTGGAGCTTCTAGGTTTGCTAAAGCATATTTCTCTGCAGGTCATTTGTTCCAGTTTTCTATCAACTTTCACTGAATAGAAGGTATTATTGATATTGCCTTTGTAATACTTATTTTTATGCCTGTAAGATGAGCTTTCTCCTGCAACTAAGTGTAATTTGTGCCATTTAGATGCTTTTTGTGTACTTTGGAAACTTGAATCTGTACTGATCCTTTTATTTTTATCTCACTCCCAATCTTTGATGGGGTGCCGGTGTCAGCACCAGAGGTTAGGAATTTGGGAGTGCTCTGGGATGCCTCCCTAATGATGGAGGTCCACTGCAAAGTCAGCCTTTTATCATCTCCAGCTGATCAGGCAGTTGTTTCTCTTCCTCTAACACAATGACTTGGGAACAGTGATCCATGCAATGGTCACCTTGAGATTAGATTACTGTAATGCTCTCTACATGGGGCTGTCCTAGTCCCAAATCCAAAAGCTGCAGCTGGTGCAGAATCAGGCCCGTAGCCTGCGTGGGGCCCTTGGGGCCCGCCCCCACGGGTTTTGCGGGGCCCCTCCCCCGATCCTCTGCTCCCCCACTCCCCTACCCCCCTCCTCGGGGACAGACCAGGCTGAACCTGAGCCTGGCCAGAGGCGCTAACGTCTGCTCTGCAACCTGCCGGCTTCGGCCGCCCGACCTGGGCGCAACAAAACTGCCAGCCGTGGGGAAGCTAGCCAGGGAAGGCGGTGCAGGGTGGCAGCGGAGTCTGGCGCTCCCCACGACTGAACCAGGTGAGGCGCGCTCCGGCAGGGAGGGTGACGGGAGCGCGTCGCCAACCCCAGCAACGGAGCGCTACTACTGCGCGAACCCTGAAGCCGTGCAGCCAGACGAGCTCAGTGGTGTCGCTGTTGCTGAAATTAGGGCTCAGAGCGCAGCAGGCTCAGACGACCTCTCTCCTCCCTTTTCCAGCAGCATTTAAAAGGTCACTATAAATGCTGCTGGGGAGAGGTAGGGCCCGCACTCCAAGCTCTGAATTTGGGGCTTGGAGCGCAGCAGGCACACAGCCTCTGTCCCCCTTCCCAGCAGTGCTTAAAGAGTCACTTTAAACACTGCTGGGGAGAGGCGGGGGCCACCACTCCCCAATGTGGTGATGTCACTTCTGTGTGATGTCATCACATTGGGGATGTGCCCATCCCCTCCAGTAACACCCCCCAAAGTCCCCCACTGAGGACTTTGAGCAACCTGGCAACCCTCTCCATCAAAGTCAGTATTGTCTATTCAGACTGGCAGCGGCTCTCCAAGGTCTCAGGCACATGTTTTTCACATCCCCTACTGCCAAATCTTTTAACTGGTGATACCACGGATTGAACCTGGGACCTTCTGCATGCCAAGCAGATGCTCCACCACTAAGCCACAGACCTTCCCCTTTCTTAATAATCCCCCTTTATAACTATTTTTTCACACTTAAATTCTAACTGAGCCATTTTGGAGGGGGGGACGTCAGCAAGGAATCCTGGGGGGAGGCTGAGGAAAGATTTCCTTCTGCTACAAGGGATGCTTCATCAACCAAAAATAGTGTGATGTAGTGGTGAGAATGTCTGACTATGGTCTGGGAGACTAGGGCTGCGATCACATGCTCCTTTAGATCTGACGTAGGTGTGAATGTCTGACAGATCTAAAGGGAGCTATCAGACAGCAACAGTTGGGAAAGCATCCCGCAGTCATCAGCAACCCGTGCTGCTCCACCACGGAAGCGGAGTTAAAAGATGCCAAGGAAAGTCCGGTGTTATCCCGATAAGGTGGGCCACGGATGGACTTTCCCCTGCCTGATAGCTCAGGCATGCTCTCATGCTGTCGGGATGGTCTGATCAGGCCATCCTGACTCCGTGCCATGTTTTTCCCCGCTGTATGCACATCATCGCATACTCCTTAGGGGGCCCTCAGTGTGGAGGTGCGATTCCTCGACTGCTCGTTTATGCACAAGGGAAACAAATGGCAAAAAACCCCAACAACCCACAACCCACGACTCACTCACATTTGTGTCTGATCACACAGTGACCGGCTGCAGCTGCAGCTTCAGAGGGCTGTGTGATCTCACAGCTGTGTGTCAAATTCCTCTGGAGGAAATGGCCTCTCTTCCCCTGTGCTTCAACGGGCACGTGTGACCACAGCCTGGGTTCAAATCCCCACATTTCCATGAAGCTCACTGGCTGACCTTAGGCTAAGTCACATTTCCATAATCTAAATATACTCACAGGCAGGGCCAGCCCCAGCTTATTTTGCACCCTAGGCAAGGATCCCTTCTGACGCCCCCCCCAGTGCGCCCACCAATTTTCAAAAATAAATGCATTTTAGAAAGAATGAAAAACACAAATAATCAAGAAACTCCCAGAGTATGGGGCCGGGTTCAGTTTGGCGCCCCTAAGGGCCATCCTGCTCTAGGCGACCGCCTAGTTCGCCTAGTGAGTGAGCCGGCCCTGCTCACAGGGTTGTTGGGAAAATAAAATGGAGAACAAAGAACCACATATATTACCCCAATCTCCTTGAAGGAAAACAAGATAAAAGTGTTCTAAATAGGTAGTCCTTTGATTCCATTCCAACAGGGGCAGGGCTCTGGCTTGGTGGAAGAGCCTCCACTTTGCATGTAGAAGGCCCCAGGTTCAGTTCTCAGCATCTCCAATTTAAAAAGCCCAGGCAGTAGGTGAAATGAAAGACCTCTGCCCATGACCCTGGAGAGCTGCTGCCAGTCTGAGTAAAAATACTGGCCTTGATGGACCAAGGGTCTGATTCAGCATAAGGCAGCTTCATGTGTTCATTCACAATTTTTCCACAAATTGCAATCAAGCACTGGGGAAACTGTTTATTCATAGTCTGCATATGTCCCAACTGTACAAGAAAGCTGATTGTGCAAGTACGTTTTCCTACTGCTTTCCGGTGGCTTCTCCCTACTCGGCTCTCTCCCTGTCTGCTGTTTGCAACATTTTAAAAGTATATGAAACATTTATATTTCACAGGCAGTGACTTACAGATATGTGGTGTCTTGTTCTGTCCCTTATGACAGCCTGACTCAGTGTTTGTTAACATCAAAGGCAGGCAAACTGTCCAGATTTGGAACAATTCGCACATATGCATCCTTGAACTATCTCTTGGGAATGGTGCTTTTTAAAAACATCTCCTGGTCATTTTAATGACCCAGCCGTGATCCTGGGGAATATGTGCTTTCACTGATGAGCCAGAAAGTTGTCTACCAAAAACACAGGCACGAAACCTAACACAAGCAGCAATGCAGAAGTTACAAATATAGATTGTTTACCAAGTTACATGCTGCCTATTACCCTGCAGAGTACAAAGCAATGTATGCGGGACAGCTTGTAGAAGTGGCTGCACAGAGAGCGGCTAAGCTCAATGCCACAAACTCTGTAGGGGCAAAGCTGCTTGACAATGGCATCCTATTCAAACTTGGAGAAAATACTGGCTGATTTCGCACTAGAGCTGCCTCGATGTTGCGCCGCTGTTTGCCCCGATACTATTGGTCAATTTCACACCCGAAGCTGCGGGGCTGCATTTTGACTCACGGCTTCACCCGATTTCCCCTGCAGTTTCGTAATCCTGTTTTTTGGAGGATCACGAAACTGTGGAGGAAATCGGGCGAAGCCACGGGTCAAATGCAGCCACGTGGCTTCAGGTGTGAAATTGACCAATAGTATTGGGGCAAACAGCAGCGCAACATTGAGGCAGCTCTAGTGCGAAATCAGCCAACTGAGGCAACCTGGTGAAGGGTTTGACTTCTGTGTAAATGTTCATTTCAGAACATGGTAATTTGAATAATGAACCCATTCTTGGCAAAATTTGCAGCACCCTCAGCTATGTTTATTATGCGTCATGGATAGCCTGTTTGCTTGCCACCATACCAATGCAGAACTGACTTGTTAATGTTACTTGTATGACCCATTTTGCGCTAATGTTCTCTTTCTGAAGCCCAAAATAATCTGGGTGACACCAGTTAGACTGCTCAGGTGTTTGGATGTGAAAAACCCTCTACATCTTCAAAAATGGACTTCGGGCCCAAAAGAGGATTTAAAGACAGCTTCACCATCTCCAGTCAGCCAAGTGTAACCAATTTCATTTTCATTTTAACATTTTATTTCTATTGAACAGTTTAGACTTTAGGGCCTAGGGAGCAAAAGGTCATGACACAGAGCATGGGCAGTTGGCAGTCTGGCCTGCAGAAGGAAAGAGACCAGACCGTAACAACCAGGGTTGCCAACTCTAGATTGGGAAAAAACTGGAGGTTTTGGGGGTGGACCCTGGGGAGGGGTGGAGTTTGTGGGGGGGAGGGACGTCATTGGTATATAATGCCAGAGAGTCAACCCTCCAAAGTGGGGAACTGATCTCTGTTCTCTGGAGATGGGTTGGAATTCCAGGAGATCTCCAGGCCCCTGCTGGAGGCTGCCAACCCTAACTGCATCCTAGGATTTCCCCTTTAGGAGTTGTTATGAAGGAAGCATTTGTCAAGCGGGTTTAAAACTCTCCCCCCTTCCAAGTCAGTCTGGCCTGCAGCAGGAGGGAGAAGGCCAAAGCTTGACTGATGGAAACTGCCGACGAGGATGACAGTAATTCAAATTTCTTAGCTGTACTGTCACTCTTGGGGAAGGGGTTCGGATCAGTGTGATTAGTTTTTTAAGGAGAAGCAAAACTGAAAATGCAACTGAGCAGGGATTGAAGAGTTAAATTCCCTCTCTCCTTCCTGTGACATTCCAGTATGAAAAGGCATATGCACACCTGTGCAATTTATCATTTACAGACTAATAGAAAGCCATGATTTTAATCAGATCTGGTTTGGCCCTAAGCAAGTCTGTACCTATATACCACTTGGATGGGAAACTGTGGGGTTGGTGTAATAAATACATAATAGTGGTAATAATTGTAATCGATGTTCCCTCTAAGCTGTGGAGTCTTGTGAGCAAAAATTCTACTTAGTGAGCTACTGGAATTAAAGTTGTGAGTGAACAATTTGGCTGCTGCATAAATTAGTTTGCTCTGGAGCCATCCTTCCTGAGCGAGGACAAAAATGTGTGAGCCAGAGGCTAAAAACCTGTGAGCTAGCTCACACTAACTCAGCTTAGAGGGAACACTGATTGTAATAATTCCATTCTAGGTCCCAGCCATTGCTTAGGCTGCCTTCTTTCCAAAGTTCAATAACCAGATAAAGCATCAGATTCTCCTGCAGCTGCACTCCCACAACATCCTTCGCAATGCTATTACGGAAAATTAGCATGATGCTGAGCAAGTAATTGCTGCATGAATCAGCTCTGCATTAGCATTCTGCTGTTTCAAGCTTTAAAAGAAATACAGATATAGAAATGGCAAAGGAACATCCGCCCTCAGCTCACTCACTCAAAAGATTTGCTCCTTTTCAAGCCCGGTACACTGACTGAAGATCACAGCTGCTTAATACGAGTAGGGCAGCCTCATTTTAATAGTCCAAAGGAGCTTTGTGAAGCTAGGAGAGGGAGAGTGAAATCCCGTAAGTGCAGATACTCCAACACAGAGACCACACACAGTTTCCAAAGGACAAACACGAACTACCACTTTCCTCATTGCTGATGTTACTGTCTTAAGGCAGTGCACTGTAAAGCTGAGTAAATGCTCAACCCACTAGGTGGCTTGCAATATCAAAATACAGAGTTCATTAAAATAGGTTACCTCTGACTTTTGTGTTATAATAGGAGATCTGCAGTCTCTGATATGTGCAGTTTGATGCTGACTCTGACCAGCTGCCAGTAAATTGGTTATCTGATATTTGAGAAGCATTCACCACTTTTTGCTTCTCATCCTACTATTGCTGCTGGTTACCCTCTGCTCCAGACTTTGTTCCTCTTGGATTTGCTGCAGGCTTCACAGGCTGGCCTGAAAACACACACAGGGAATCTAAGCATGAGTTATGGTTTCACTATTTTCTACATTCACACAGACACACCAACCAGGGTTAGTTTTTCTTTTCGGGGAGGGGGGGTCTTGGCAGCCAGTCTCCGGTGGCAGGTTTTAGTAAAGTAAAGGTAAAGGTCCCCTTGCTCGAAAGTCAGTCGAATCCAACTCTAGGGTTGTGGTGCTCATCTCTGTTTCAAAGCCGAAGAGCCAGCGCTGTCCGAAGACATTTCCGTGGTCATGTGGCCGGCATGACTAAACACCAAGGCGCACAGAACGCTGTTACCTATTTATCTACTTGCAGTTTCTTGCTTTCTAAGTGCTAGGTTGGCAGGAGCTGAAACTAGTGACGGGGGCTCACTCTGTCATGCGGCACACTCGGGTCTCGAACTGCTGAACTACTGACCTTCCACAGCCTGCAGTTCAGCGTCTTAACCACTTTTTTTTTAAACCAGAACATTTTATTCGTATTCAACCATAAAGTATAACAACAAACAGCAAAAGTTACAGAAATCCACTTATCCTACCAATGCAATCAAATATACAATCAAAGAGAGGTTCCACGGAACAAAGCCATAAAGGTCATAGAAACATTAACCCAATAGCAACAACTTATACTTCGCATTGTAAATAGTTTTCCAGTCAAAATCATCAAAAGTGAGTTTTTCGATGATGGGATACCATTTCCCAACAGGACTAAGTATTTCACATTCATTTTGGTCTGTGGTGTTATAAATAGAAATGGTGTCATACAAAAAGTATCTCCAAACTTTATAAAGCCACACATTCACAGATGGAGGATCTTTATCCTTCCATTTCGTCGCTATAGTGCTCTTAGCAGCTGCTAATAAGATATTTATTAATTGTCTTTGATTGTTTGAACAAACCCCTTCCGGCCACAGGTGTAAGAGCATGAGTTTCGGATCTAGAGGTATGTCATAACCTGTGAGAGTAAGTATTTTAGTTTTCACATCCATCCAAAACTTAAGAATGTGCCTGCATGACCACCATGTGTGATAAAATGTAGCTCTCTCCCCACAAAGTTTCCAACATGCTGGCGAAGTAGTGCTCGATATATGGGAGAGCTTGACAGGGGTTAAGTACCAACGCGAGAGCACTTTATAGGTAGTCTCCAAAATTTCAGAGGATTTTGACATACTGTGTTGCGTTCTCCAAATCTGAGACCATTGATCATCCGAAAGCGAAGTATTTAGATCTAAATGCCACGCCTTTTGATATGTCATTGTTTTAGTATACATCTTACCTAATAAGATTTTGTAGATTTTCGATATCAAACCTTGTTTTTTAGGTGCACTGCACATTAACAATTCAAAGTCCGTTATTGGGGATGTTACTGCCTCGATTAGATCTGTATTCTCAATCAGGTGACGCAATTGTAAGTATTCAAACCATTGAAGGCTGGTCTTGTATTTTTTCTCAATTTCCGCTTTCGTCATCAATTTATTCCGTGTCACAACATCAACAATTCGAGTGATGTTAGCCTGCCTCCAAGTATGGAAAGAGGAGGGCCCTTGAGCATGTAAGGATGGGCTCCGTCCCGTGAAAGTGTAAAGTTGAGAGTGTTTGGCAATTATGGAGTATTTAGATTGGTGCCATATCTTCAACGTATGTTTAAGATAAGGGTTAGTCATGGTTTTAACTGGTTTAGCCTTTCGAGGCAACCATAAAAGTTCCTGAAATGTCCTATTTGAGTGTGCTTGTAGTTCGATTCCTAACCAATCTATTTCTTCCTTATCATGGTACTGTCGTACGAGCGAGGCCAGCGTCGTTGCCCTATAATAGTTAAGAAGATGTGGAGTCGCCAAACCCCCTAGTTTTTTAGCTCGGCACAAAGAGTCATGCGGAATACGGTGAGTCTTATATTGCCAAATGAAATCATTTAGGTCCTTTTGCCATTTTTTCAATTGGTGGGGGCATCTTAACCACTTGAGCCACCGCAGCTCCTGGCAGGTTTTAGAGTTCCATTAAAGGTAGCAAATTGTTGATTATTTCTGTTGTTTTTAATATATTTACTACCACAGCAGAAGAGGGCATGACATTTCAGTTTTCTGCCTCAGGCACCAAAATGGCTTGGATATCTCTATCCCCCAGAAACTGCTAAGAATGTGAGCAGAGGGAGGGAAACATATCATATAAGAGGGTGAATCGCATTTTAAAACATTATCGGCAAGCCAGGAGCCACTTTTCACAGACACACTTGTACACACTGACAGTGCAATCCTAAACAGAGTTACAACCTTATACTTCCATTAACGTCAATGGATTTAGAAAGATAGATTGCATAGTAATTCAGTTATCTTATTGGAGCATAACTGGTGCAAATGAGCAGCAGCAGGAAATATACTTCCCACATGGCCTTTAGTGAAGATTGAATTTCCTATTATGAATATGCTCAGAGCAGAAAGGTGTCATAAGATTTATTTTACAGTCACCTCTGAAAGTTGAATTACTGGATTTGTGTTCATCTGTCTCAGAAAGAACATGAAGTATATAATTGGCTCCACTAGGACTTAAAGTATTGGTTGCAGGGACTTTGTTCCATCTGGTTTACATATTGCCAGGGAATCCTGTTAAGCCATGTACCTCCTTTACCATTCTTTTCACTCTTACATACCCTTCACAGCAAATCAACATTCAGACTGCAAATAATGGTTTGGTGGATTACGCAAGTGTGGCTGCATTCTCATAAACACAAATCATTCCAAGAATTTCTGCAGGGATTACTGAGGAGTCTCTGCACTATCTGGTTATTCATCACACACACTTTTCCAATGTAGAACTACATTGCTCAATATTCCGCCCACAAGGAGGATAAACTTCAGTCAACCCTTGTGGACAGTAAGGTATCCCAGAATCTGACTATACTGCATTTTTTATACATTTTTAGCAAAGGCTTCACAAAATTCCTCCTCACCCTATAAGCAAATGGCACTTGGTTACTTTCCAGAGAGCAGGATATAGGATTTTGTGTGAGAGAGAGGTGAAAAGAAACAGACTAAGAAAGTGTGCAGAGCTGTACACTTAAAATGGAAGCCTACTCTAGGTTGGGAAAGATAGGACCAAAATGCTTGCAATAAACTAAGTAATTAAATAAATGTTGGAGTATGATGGGGAAGACCCAGGTTCAAATCCTCACAGAGCTATGAATTTTACTAGTTCACCTTGGGCCACTCACTCACTTGCTCTCAGGATAACCCACCTTATTGTATTGTTGTGAGTGTAGGAGGGCGGATCATGTACACTGAGCTCCTTGGAGGAAGAGCGGATAAAAATTCAGTTGATTGAAGAGCAAAGATTAGTGTTTACACAAGTTCTCTATGCCCTTTCATTCTGTTTTCAGTGAGAACAGAAAAGGGGCTACATGGACAAGATTTGCTGAGTATGGCAAAACCCCTTGCCAGAGTTGTATATACCAAAACTGATGTTCATCATTTGAATCCCTAGTAATTATATAAGATTAGTATACTTTCACTGCACTGTAAAATACTACTCTGCTTTTGCTTGGAAGAAAACGTCTTTTCTTCTTCCCCTTGAAGCCAGGTGTCTGAAGAGGGAGGAGGAGTGGCTGCATCATTCAATTCAGCACTAGATTCACGCATGTCTTACAGTCCTATCTTACAGTCATGTGCGTGCGCTGTAGGGCTCAAAGCACGTTCACAGGAATGCAAGGCTCTAAAGTACGTTTGTTGGCAGCCAACATTATCTTATAAAATTGTTCTAAACCTAGGGTTGCCAGGTCCCCCCTGGCCACCAGCAGGGGATGAAGAAGAAAAGGAAGAAGAGGAGGAGGAGGAAGAAGAAGAGTTCGTTTTATACCCCACCCTTCACTACCCAAAGGAGTCTCAGAGTGGTTTACAATTGCCTTCCCTTCCTCTCCCCACAAAAGACACCCTGTGAGGTAGGTGGGGCTGAGAGACCTCTGAGAGAAGTGTAACTGACCCAAAATCACCCAGATGGCTTCATGTGGAGGAGTGGGGAATCAAACCCGGTTCTCCGTATTATCCACTGCTCTTCTTATCCACTACACCAAGCTGGATGGGGAGAAAGGCCTGCCAGATCCAGATTGAGAAACTCCTGGAGATTTGGGGATGGAGCCTGAAGAGGACAGGGATGTCAGTGGGGTACAATGCAATAGAGTTTAACCTCCAAAGCATCTATTTTCTCTTGGGGACTGATCTCTGTAGTCTGGAGATGAGTTGTAATTCCAGGGGATCTCCGGGTCCCACCTGGAGGCTGGAATCCAAACTGTGGTAGAACAGGCCTGCTGCTTCAAACTACAAGTGAGAGGGGTGACACTTTCATATTCCCCTATAGAACAGTAAATAGGAAATACATCAGGGAGAAAGGTAGAGCGAATTATTAATACAGGAGAATTTAGAAAAAGTAATCCCCCTCATCCTATGACCTCAGCATTCTGCTTCCTCATTACCACCTCATTCTGCTGCATATATAGACTACCAACTCTGGATTAAAGAACCCAAGATTCTGAAAAGGTTAGCTGCTGTTTGGCTTGGTTGATAGTAAGCTGTTTTAAAAGAAGGGCAACAGTCAACCAATGCAAATTGCAGTTCAGTGGAATAATCTACACCTGTGGAAGCAGTCCTACGTAGGAAACCTTAATTATCTAGATTATGTAAGAAGAAGAAGAAGAGAAGAGATTTTATTCAAGGTATGAGCTTTCATGTGCAAGCACATTTCCTCAGATACATTGAAATGGAAGTTAACAGTCCATACATATAGGCAGACAGAACCAGAAAAGAACCCCTTTCCCACTTCTTTTTATTCCACACATGAGATTTGGCATGGTTTAACACTCGTGAGCATCCTACTGCTTGCACCCTCAGGGCACCAGTATCTTAAATCTCTCCATACTTCTCCATACACACCCATGAATAATAGGGCCACCAACCCTGAATATGAAATTCCTGGATACTTAAGGGCGGAACCTGGGGAGTGTGGGGTTTGGGTAGGGGAGGGACATCAATGGGGTATAATGCCATTGAGGCCGCCCTCCAAAGCAGCCATTTTTCTCCAGGGGAACTGACTTCTGTAGTCTGGAGATCAGTTGTAATTCCAGGAGATCTCCAGGCCCCTCATGGAGGCTGGCAACCCTACTGAATAATGTGGGGAGGAGCCATTAGGTGGGGCTGTGTGGGTTTTAAAATCAGGGTCTCCAGTTGGTCCAGGATCTCACAGTATAGCACGCTCAGTGTAACACTTAAACCAACCAGCTCTGAGGAAGTCAGAGGCCTGTCTTCTGAATATATCTAGATAAGCAAAAGAAATCTGCCTGAAGCATGTGACCAGACTCATCCTCAAATTCTATATCCCAGGATATTACAAAACCTCAAGAAGAGCTTTTGCTAAACAGGGATAGTTTATTCCCATGAGAGACATACATTTTAAAGGAGGAGAAACAGAGCAAGTTTAATCTGATCAACAAGCTGATGTCATAGAAGCTTCATGGTGGGTGGGTGGGTGGCCTGGCAGCCCAGAAGGTCAGTGAATATATACATTGCTCAGGACTGAGTGGAGAGTTACAGAGTTTACAGCTCATCTAGACTCTAGAATGGAAATAAAGGAATTATACCTGTTGGAACTGGGCATATTTTAATGGACTTGTCCAAAATACCCCTTATTTCTTCCAATGAACTTTACCTCAGTTTGTGGTGATTGTAACCAAGTAACAGAAAGCATCTTATTGAAGATCCTATTGTTGTAGGTTGGGTTCACTGGTACCTATTTCTCTTGAGCTGATCACCATACTTAATCTGGATGTGTGGTTTGCAGGTAACTGCTGTTACTCCAGGTATAAATACCTAGAGTATGGTCTTCCACCCTTCCCTAGGTAACAGATAAGGATATTCTGCTTGAAATGCATACTAGGGATGGACGTGAACCGAATTACGAATCAAAATTCATGACAAACCAGGCCCGGTTTGTGGTTCATGCCACCCACTCTCACGAGCCATATGAGCTTCCCATGAACCTTCCAGGTGGGTTCATGTGGTTCATGTCATAGATACACTGGCACCGGCAGTGAGGCTTGGAGAAGGCATTTAAAGAGACTATGGGCTCTTTAAATGCCTTCTCCAAGCTGTGCTGCCATGGCTGTGCGGTTAGCAAAAACCATTTAAAAATCATTTAAACCCTTTAAATGGTTTTTGCAAGCTGCACTGCTGCTGCGACAACACGACTCACAAGTGAACAGAGAAGAAATGCCTTCCCATTGGAAGTTATTTCAACTACCTCTTTCAATCCACCACTTGGAAGTGTGGGGTGGGAGCAAAAGGAATTGCTGAAATGGCTTGTGAAAGCCATTTAAAGGGAACTCTAATGATTCCTTGTTTTAAAAGTGTGTGTGTGTGTGTCTTTAAATGTTTGGTTGCAGTGCAGTGAATGCAGAGTAGAGTGATTGAGAGAGACAAGTGCTGTGATTGAAGGATGAGACAGTGTGGGAGGAGTTTTTGAAAGGAATCTGTGTGTGTGTGTGTGTCAGTTAGTCAGTTATGAACATTAGTTTTGTTCAGTTGATGTTGTTCAGTCAGTGAGAGTTCAGTTAGTTCTGTGTGGGATCTGAGAGAGAGAAGCATATGTCTTCAATAGTGAAACTTTAAAGTTCTTAAAGAAGTTAAATTTACCAAGAGATTAAACTGTGTGGTCGCCTAAGTGAGAGATTCCTGTCAGGGTGGAATCTTAAGGACTAAAACTGACACTGTGTGTGATACAGTTGACAAATATATTTACAAGAACCTTATTCCCAGCCAGTTACATAATAACCAACCCCTTATTTTGTTCCTCTTTCAATAAATCCTATTTTATTTAAATATATCCCAGAAGTCATATCAATTCTTCCTCAGAACCACATAGATCCTTGAAAGCCTAGACCCTGGGTCACAATACCAACACCAGAAGCAAAGAGGGGATTTGGAATTTATTAAAATTCCTGGTGGCAGCTGGAACTACCTATTTTGTAAACACAAAATATAAATATTAAAGAGAAATACAGTCCTCCCCAATAAGAGGTTGCCACAGGAACATTCCCGTTAAATGGCTTTCCTAAGCAGGTGTCGTGACTGAGTGAAGTCCAAGCAACAAGTTCACCCAAAAGTAGTGAACTCACTACTTGGACTCCACTTGCACGTGGCACCCTCTTGCAAAAGCCATTTAAAGGTAACATTCCCTCGGGGAGTTGTAAGATCTTCCCTCGGGGAGCCGCCACCAACAGAAAGGAGGGAAGGAAGATCCACAAACCTCACAAACCAAACCAATTTGCAAACCGGGGGAGGTCTGTCCCAGTTCGTGGTTCTTGGGACCTCATGAACCACAAGCAGGAAAGAACCTCAATTTTCCCAGTTCATGCCCATCCCTACTACATACTTCTGTTTCCAATATCTGATTTTATGGATCATGGACTGAATAACATACACTTCAGGCTGGATTCAGGCATTGCTCCCCACCCCTTTATTTTTATGGAAGAGACTTTGGTGCTTAGACCACAGGTTCCATCACCTGAACTTGAAATCTGTCTCAGTGAACTCCTGAGTCTGATTGCCCTTAGACCTCCAAGCCTTCTTCTGAAGGAAAGAAGAGCAAAACAATCAGCCTGTGACTGCAGGCAGGGGAAAGTTTCTATTTAATATATTTATATATATATTTAACTTTTACCCCGCCTTCCCCACCAAGGCAGGCTCAGGGTGGCTTACAGAAAACCAATAAAACAATATATATATCAGTGTAAAAATCCATAATAAACAATTTAAAACAGTTGATATAATGATGGCGGTGCGATATACTAAAGTGCATTTAAGAACACATTCAGCGGTGCTACCACTCTAGGTAACTTCTAGCTCTAGGTTGACACAGGGCATGGCTGATAAAATGCAGCTCCTATCGGAATGCCTGCCGGAAAAGCTCCATTTTCACCGTCCTGCAGAACTGATAATAAAGATATAAGGCTTTCTCGTTGTCATGGTTGGATCCAACACAGTGTAACGTTTACTTCATGTGTTAAGACAATTATCTGGGATAAAACATTGGTTGTCATGGAGACCAAGGAAATATTAGTCAGGCCTGAAGTGTATACCTTATTCTGTATATTGAAATCCCCTACTGAATATATAGCTGTGAACAACACCAACTCTGAGGCTGTGGTCAGACTAGCTGCTTGGGTTTGGGGTTGGGTTAAATATCTCCACTCCAATTGGAGACAGAAGAAGAAGAAGAGGAGATTGGATTTATACCCCGCCCTTCACTACCCAAAGGTGTCTCAGAGCGGCTTACAAACTTCTTTCCCTTCCCCTCCCCACAACAGACACCCTGTGAAGTAGGTGGGGCTGAGAGAGCTCTTGACAGAAACTGCTCTTTTTCAAAAACAGCTCTTATCAGAACTACAGCTTGTCCAAGGTCATCCAGCCAGGTGCAAGTGGAGGAGTGGGAAATCAAACCCGGTTATGGAACACATTCAGCGGTGCTCTGCTCTGGTAGCTTCTAGGTCGACATAGGGCAAGGCTGATAAGGTACAGCTCCTATCAGAATGCCTGCCAGAAAAGCTCTGTTTTCATGGCCCTGCGGAACTGTGAGATGTCCCACAGGGCCCTGATCTCACCAAGGAGCTCATTCCAATAGGTCGGAGCTGCCAAAGAAAACGACCTGGTCCTCATTGATGTCAGCCTGGCGTCCTTCGGGCCAGGGAGGGCCAAGCGGTTTTGTGAGCCTGATCGCAGTGCTGTCTGGGGAACATGTGGGGAAAGGCAGTCCCTCAGGTAGGCAGGTCCCTGACCATAAAGGGCTTTACAGGTCAAAACCAGCACCTTGAAGAGAATCCGGTATGCTATTGGCAGCCAGTGCAGTGACTTTAGCACAGGCCAGATGTGCTCCTGCACAGGGAGCCCCATCAACAGCCTGGCCACCACATTTTGCACCAGCTGCAGCTTCCGGAGTTGCACCAAGGGCAGCCCCATGTAGAGAGCGTTAAAGTAGTCCAACCTCGAGGAGATCATTGCGTGGATCACTGAAGCCAGATCATTGCATTCGAGGAAGGGAACCAACTGCCTGATCAGCTGAAGGTGGTAAAAGGCTGCCTTGGCAGTGGCTGCTACCTGGGCCTCCATTGTTAAGGAGGCATCCAGGACCACTCTGAAACTCCTGACCCTCAGAGACACCAATGGTGTCCCATCGAAGGCTGGTAGTGGGATCCCTAACCCTGAGCCATTCCAATTCAGGCACAGGACCTTTGTCTTCATCGGATTCAATTTCAATCAACTCAGTCTAAGCCATCCAGCCATGTCCTGTAGCGCCTGGTCCAAATCTTTCGGGGTAGAGTCAGACTGACCGCCCAACAACAGATAGAGCTGGGTGTCATCCGTATATTGGTGACACGCTAGCCCATGCCTCTGGGCAATCTGGGCAAGGTGGCGCATATAGATGTTAAATAGCATCGGGGAGACTACCACCCCTTGAGGCACTCCTCACAGATTAGTGGGTGCCTTTGGGACAGCTGCTCCCCAATTGCCATCCTTTGTCCCTGACCTTGGAGAAAGGAGAAAAGCCATTGCAAGGCAAGCCCCTAAATCCCCTGTCAGTGAGGCGGTGGGTGAGTAACTGGTGGCTGACCGTGTCGAACGCCGCCAACAGGTCCAACAACAGCAGCACCACTGGCCTGCCCTGATCCAGATGCCTCCAAAGGTCATCTGTGAGGGCGACCAGTGCTGTCTCCGTCCCATAGCCTGGGCGGAAGCCAGACTGGAAGGGATCTAGCATGGAAGTGTCATCCATAAAGCTCTGCAACTGTATCGCCACTGCCCTCTCTATTAATTTGCCCAAATAGAGCAAATTGGAAACCGGCCGACTGATAAGGCCTAGTATAAGTACCTGGAGTATGGTCTTCCACCCTTCCCTGGTTATCAGATAAGAATATTCTGCCTGAAGTACATACTGCTGTTTCCAATACCTGAATTTATGGATCATGGGCTGAGTAACATACACTTCAGGCTGGAATCAGGCATTTCTTTTCCCAACTCAGGCCAGCCCTGACAGGAAATTCACTTTGTCTTATTTCAGTGATTTTTTTGGTGCCAAGTTATTTTCTGGATTCCTCTACAATCTGTATTCAGCATTGTTCAGGTGTTAATTAAAATAGAGTAGGTGGGTGAGATGGAAAGGACACATAAACACCATATCCACACTGACCTAAACCAAAATAAGGGAGAAGGGAAACATAGAAAACTATACTCTTCCAGAATGGTAAACCTCTGTCTCTAACAGAAAAAAGTGATACTAAAAAAACACCACCACCACCAAAACCCTAAGCAGTGCTATAATAAAGCATGTCCTCAAGGATAAATACAGCTATGGAGTTCTTTCTGTGATAAATGATAAGTCTAAAAGAAGAGAAGCTATTTTTGCCTAATAGATCCACATTTGAGCTATGTATATTATATTAATACTATTTTATTTTTAAAGATCTATGACAAACTGTATAAAAATATGGATTTTGACTCAGACCAACATGTAGGTGGTGCTGAGACATCAAATGATTAATTAGAATGTGCTATAATTATCTTCCTTTTCTCCCATAGCACCATGAAAACAACCAAGGAATTATGTGAATGGAGCTCTGCATTTTAACTCAGTTTTATGGCTAGCTGAGTTACACTTCCTGAAATTACTTTCCCTTCCTTTATAGATATGTTTAGCCATTCCTCAAATGGATTTACACACTGAGGGCTTCAAAGAAACTGAGTTGGGTAATTTAAGTTCCAGCAAAGGATTTATTTTCAAAGGGAGTGTGCAAAATTTAAAGTGAACTGGAAATCTTCTTGGGAGTGGGTCTAGAAAGTACTGCACTCCATCTCCTCTCCTTCACTGACTACTAGGCTTCTGATGTCTTGAATTAATTCTGGTTTTATTTTGTGACAAATGTGAGTCTCATTTAGTTTTGGATTCACATGCTATGATTCAAACCATTGTTCGAAGTTCAAGTATTTGAGCTTCAGCTTCAGTATCTGGCCTTCCAGGGAACAGTCAGGGTTGATTTCTTTTAGGATTGACTGATTTGATTTCCTTGCAGTCCAAGGAACTCTCAAGAGTCATCTCCAACACCATAAATCAGAAGCATCTATTCTTTGGTGCTCGGCCTTCCTTATGGTCCAACTCTCGGAGCCATACATGACTACTGGGAATACCATTGCATAGGAACCTGGAACGTAAGATCTATGAATCAAGGTAAGTTGGATGTGGTAAAAAATGAGATGGCAAGACTGAACATCAACATCTTGGGAATCAGTGAACTAAAGTGGATGGGAATGGGCAAATTTAACTCAGAAGACCATTATATCTACTACTGTGGCCAAGAATCCCATAGAAAAAATGGTGTGGCCTTTATAGTAAACCAAAGAGTGAGAAAGGTAGTATCGGGATACAGTCTCAAGAAAGACAGAATGATCTTGGTCCGAATTCAAGGCAAACCATTCACCATCGCAGTAATCCAAGTCTATGCCCCAACCACTGATGCAGAAGAGGCTGAAATGGACCGGTTCTATACAACACCTCCTAAAACGAACACCAAAAAAAGATGTCCTCATTATCATAGGGGACTGGAATGCCAAAGTAGGAAGTCAAAAGGTAACCGGAATAACAATTGCTTTCTCCATAATGCAGCAAATGTTGGCATTATGAAGGGGATGGCAAAGGATGAGATAGTTAGACAGTGATATCGATGCAACAAACATGAAATTGAGCAAACTCCAGAGGAAAGCAGAAGACAGGAGAGCCTGGCGTGATGTGGACTCGACTGTACGACTGAACAACAACAACCTACAGTTTGAGGGCAGGATCTGCAACTATGTTATTTCCTGTGCAGGCCTGATGTCAGCAATCCCCCACTACACATCATTGCAGACTTTAGGGTGTTATCAGCAAACTTTCAAAGTTCAGGAAAAGTTGGATTTCAATGTTCAGCAGTGCTGAACTTACTAAATCAGTTTTGGCTTCTTTGATACAATATTCAGCTTCATTTATCTGAATGGATAGTAGCAGAGATACACAAACATTTGTATATTCCTCAATATTTGCATAAAAATAGGGACACTTTATAGTAAACTGTGGACCATTAGGAAACTAATTAGGAGACTAGAATTGTCCCAATTTTTTCCTGTCCCTCTAAACAACATGTTAGAGAACCATGACCAGATGTCCTGTGGTTCCTTTTAAATGCTACAATCAGTCATGATTCAAGTATGTGGGGAGGGGGCCTGCACAGAGGGTTTGATTCCCCACTCCTCAACATGCAGCTGTTGGTGTCACCTTGGGTCAGCTACAAGTTCTTTCAAAGCTGTTCTCTCAGGAACAGTTCTCGAGAGAGCTCTCTCAGCTCTACCTACCTCACAAGGTGTCTGTTGTGGGGAGGGGAAGGGAAAGGAGATTGTAAGCCGCTCTGAGACACCTTTGGGTAGTGAAGTGTGGGGTATAAATCCAATCTCTTCTTCTCATCACTAACTCAAACATATGTCTCATATATTTCAGTGGCAGGCTGTAATGAAAATAAGCAATTTTTGTTAGAAATGTGGATGCCACGGGTCTGTGATGCTTATTTCTGAGAGAGGTGTTCTCCAGTTAGTACACACAGCACAGCTTTCCTCTGAGTAGAAACACATCTTTTTAATTTAATCTCCCTGAGGGGAAGAAAAACATGAGTTTAAAGTTACAAAAGGGGGAAAGGTCATGAACTCAAATGAACCCAGTGAATCTGGAAAAGAGCAAAAGAGCTGGATTTAGCAATGTCTCTCTTCTCCCAAATCAAGTATATGCAAGATGAGACTTCACACACCTTTTTCTAGCACTACAGCAGTGGCAGTTTTATTCAGGAAGAACTTCATTTGCAAAGGAAAAGAAACTAAAAAACACTGGGTTTCTAAAGTTCCCCACCCTCAAAGTGTCTCAGATGTGGAAGTTCAAGAGACAAAAGGAAGAAAAAAAGACGAGAATATTCAAAGGAAAATATTCTGACAGCATACTAAATATTCAACTGGATGAAGACCCAGTGATCCTGCCATACCACCTTAGACATCTGAGATGTGTCTTTTGGTAGGGAATGAAGCCTGAATGGATGGAGAGGGAAGGGAAGGTGAAAGACTACAGAGCATTACGATTATTTTGCATAAATTCCTATCCACAGAATTGAAATTAATACTGAGTTGGATTTAATCAGTTTTTCTTCTGGCATCAGAGGGAGGGTGGATGATCTTGCTGATTCCCTTCTTCGCCATCCTGTACAGCTTTTTGTCCATGTGGGTCCCACAAGTCTAGGCATAGCCTTTTGGGTGTCAATAGGGACCCTTCCTTCCTCTTCTACCAGTGGAAAAGCAAGAATCCAACCCAGTCTTTCTGGCTGAGCCCTTTTCTGATTCACTCACTTCTAGGATGTCTAGGATGTATGTGTATTTGTATTACTGTACACCATCCTGAGCCCTGTTTTTCAGGGAAGGGCAGCCTAGTAATCTGAACCTAATAAATAATTAAATAATCTTATGGGTTTAGAAGAGTGTGACTCTAAGGATATGGAAAGGTAAGCACTACAGAAGAGCCACACAGACAGAGAGGCCATGCCATCTTCTTCTCCCCTTGTTTACACAGTATGGAAACATTCTCTGTTGTTGGGTGATCATGGTTTCTGGGTTACTAAGGTAGAAGTCACCAACCATAACCAGAACTTCCACTGTTCCATTTTCCAGCAACTCATTCTCTGTAGCATAATCTGTTTCATGGCGGAAGAATACAAACAGAACTGAGCCTTTGTTTATTATCTGTCTGTGTTGATACAGATCTCGTGTTCTTTTTACTTTCCAATCTCCAGTGTGTGTTGTGTGGGCGAGACAGCTATGTGCTGAGAAATTAACAGGGGCAAAATGTTATTTAAGCAGAAAAAGTGCAAATGTTTGTCATGTTGCTCTAGAAACACACTATTCTGTGTGCCATTGCTTAAAAGGTTCATGACGATTAGACGCCTGTCGATCTATTTAAAGGAGATTGGAAGGTTAGGAAGCAAAACACTGGGCCATCAGCTCACCATTTGTATTCTGCTAGTCTTTGAACATCTCTTACCTTGAAAATCCTACAGGGTCATCATAAGTTGGCTGTGACTTGACAACACTTTCCACCACCACTAGTCTATACTACTGCAGTTGCGGTCATTAAACTCACAGTGTGTCTGTTGTGGGGAGGGGGAGGGGAAGGAGATTGTAAACCGCTCTGAGATTCCTTTGGGCAGTGAAGGATGGGGTATAAATCCAATCTCCTCCTCTTCTCCTTCTTCTCCTTCTTCTTCCAGATATTTTAGGGAAGGGTTTCTTTCTTTTTTCTACAGAATGCATATATGCTCAAGCACGTTTTAATATACTACCTCACTCTGTTCTAACTACACTGCAATGCAAAACAAACATGTGAAGCTCCCTCACTGATCTGCACAATCAGTAATTAATTCAATAAACTGGGCTATAATGGGGGCTGTCAGTCCAAAAACAAACTCAAAAGAATACCTTTCCCATGCTATTGTTTCCTGTACTATTTTGTGCCATGCTTTGGGGTACAAAAACAGCAGCATGGGATGAGAAGAATGTGGAAGTACCCCATATGAATCTGCAATCTGCAGTCTAATGCAGTGAAATCAACATATAAGATTTGAGTTTCCTATGTTTACAGTCAGCGATTCTTTAAATTTTTGGTGAAAATGGGGACATGACTGTCAAGGACTCACTGGAACAAAGTTTGAGTCCAGTGGCATCTTTAAGAGTGTGCACGCACACAAAAGCTTATACTCAGAATTAAACTTTGTTGGTCTTAAAGGTGCCACTGGACTCACACTTTGTTCTATTGCTCCAGACTGACATGGCTGCCCACCTGAATTTATTTTCAAAGTCTCACTGTTCAGTCATCTGATTATTTTTGAATTACAAGGAGATGAATTGCCTTTGGATTTTGCCTTGGGTTGTTAGTTGGTTGGCTAAACCCACAGCATTGTGGAAGACTGGCCTTTGAGTTATTAGTTTAGAACTAATGAAAATGTCTGTATTATACTGAAACAAAGAATCAAAAGAAGAATGGTGCCGTGGCATCACTAGAATGAAGTCACATCACTGAGAATTCTATAGAGTCAAAAGTTAGGAGGAGAGAGACACAGAGAGAACCAAAATAGAAAGTCGCTAAACTAGTTTAATCTTCTTCCTGCTCCTGCACTTATTACCTAAGAGGGGGAAAATGAACTCCCTTTCACAAAGCTATTGTGCCAATGGATGTGACTGCATTCATTCTGCATCCTGGCTAGTAATGAGTCATGCAACAAATATTTACCAGTGATACACCCAAGCCAAATAGTTCAAATTCAAGTTCAGAATGGGTATGGGTGCTCAATAAAAGTGAGGACACTGATGGATTGAAGGGAATTCCATTTGGTATGTTGTATTAGAGAGGGAACAAAGTAAAGATTGATTTCTCAGCTACTGCAGGACTGGTGGGTGTGAAGATCCAGATCAATGATTACATTCCTTCCACCATCATTGATTAATGAAGCTAGACTGATTTATTATCAGCTGAAGCAACTACCCTGCAAATCCTGTGTTTTGAGAAAGATGATTCAGCAGAAATGCGCATGGATAATGAAACAATAAACAGTTAGACCAGGTAAAGAATTATTTCCTTTTTACATTTGTATCTTGCTCTTATTGTTATTATTATGGATTTATACCCCGGAGTCTCAGAACAGCTTACAATCACCTTCCCTTCCTCTTCCCAGAACAGACACTTTGTGAGGTAGGTGGGGCTGAGAGACCTCTGAGAGAACTGCTCTTGAGAGAACAGCTCTGAGAGAACTATGAGTGACCCAAGGTCATCCAGCAGCTGCATGTGGAGGAGTGGGGAATTAAACTCGGTTTTCCAGATTAGAGTCTGCCACTCTTAAACCACTACATTAAACTGGCTCTAAGGAACAAGGTACATCACTTTAGCCTCACAAAGTTCCTTTGAGGAAGGTTACACTGCCTTCACCAAGTTCATTGTGTAAACTTCATGGTGGCTGAGCAAGAAGTTCAACCTTGGCTTCCTGCATTTAGCCCTGCTATAGCCTAGCTATTCAGAACAGCCATTTTGAGGAGGGGGTGTGGTAGCCGGCCAGGCCCTATTTCTGTTAGGGTTGACAGGTCTGGGTTGGAAAATACCTGGAGACTTTGGGGGTGGATCTGGGAGAGGGTGGGGTTTGGGGAAAGGAGGGGCCTCAGCATCATGCAGTGCCACAGAGTCCACCCTTCAAAGCAGTCATTTTCTCTAGGAGAGCTGATCTCTGTCAGCTGGAGATCAGTTGTAAAAGTGGGAGGTCTCCAGGCCCCACCTGGAGGCTGGCAACCCTAGTTTCTGTGCATCAAAGTGGGCTGTCAGGATGGAAATCTCATTGCCACAGTCAGGCCTAGCCTAAACAGCCCTCTTGCCTCAGGGTTGACAACCGGTAGGGGACAGCACATCATAATCTTGGCTGATGTTATAATCAGACATGAAACATTCCCCACAAGTTACTGCTATAAATGAGCACAGGAAAAGAAAAGGCTAGAGGCCTAGGCTTATTGAAACAGCAGATCAGGAAGAGCATTTTCTGTGTGTCTCAGTTAATAAATTCACAGGATATGCATCATATATTCCATGAGTTTGAACTACAAGAATATTTATTTATTAGACTATTTGTATGATTATTTATTTACTAGAAATAAGGCCCATTGTGGAAATAAATACAACGAGCTCTAGAAAGAGGCTCTGGAAGAGTGCCCTGGCCTTTGGCACTCAGCATCAATTTGCTGTCACAACCTTAGCAGGGTATAATGACACAGCAGGGTATAATGACATCATTTTCTCCAGAGGAACTGATCTCTGCCATCTGAAGAGCAGTTGTAATTCTGAGTGATCTCCAGCCCTGCCCTGGAGATTGGCAACAATGCTTCACCAGGAGGAAATGGCTGGTTTGGAGGGTGGAATCTATGGTATTGTACCTGTCTGAGGTCCCACCCCTCCCCAAACCCCACCCTCTCCAGGCTCCACCCCTCAAATCTCCAGGAATTTCCCAACCTGGAGTTGGCAACCCTATCTCCTTCCTAGGCAACCATCAACCTATCTATCTGCTTGTCTGACTTCAGCTTCCATCTCCTTCCCCCTTCCTCCTGGAGAGCAGTTGTAATTCTAAGTGATCTCCAGCCCTCACCTGGAGAGTGGCAACAATGCTTCCCCAGGAGGGAATGGCTGTTTTGGAGGGTGAAGTGTATGGTATTGTACCTGACTGAGGTCCCATCCCCCCTCAAACCTCACCCTCTCCAGGCTCCACCCTCAAATCTCCAGGAATTTCCCAACCTGGAGCTGGCAACCCAAGTTAGGACTGGCCCCAATGAGTTCCCCACAAAGGTCTGGAAAGAACTTCATTCCTTTGTCTTTTTTACTGACAGAACCAAGATTGGTGGTTGCCTAGCAACAGCCACTGAGGGAAAAGTTAGTCCCATAGGAGCCGACAAAGAGACAGCCATTTGGCAGTTATTCTGACAGGGAACAGTGGCTGAAGTGGCAGTGGGTAGGGAAGAGGAGCGGACCCAGCATCCAGCTAATGGCACATGATTACTCTTGAGTGGCGGTTGATGGGCCAATGGCTTATGGAGCACACAGCACAGCCAATGGGAGAGCTGGAAATGGCCAATACATAAGGGAATCATTATTAAAAATATATAGTATTTCACTAAGACTCAAGGCAAATTACACAGTGTAAGTCAGTGCATTCAAGAGGACATGGTATCTTAATACCAAACATGGAATTACAGTAACACAGCACACAGTCCTGTTCCCTTTTTATTCCCTCTGTTAAAAACCATCTTGAATAATTCAGATTTTGCATAGTTTGAAGAAAGCCAGAAGCACAGGAGCCTTCCTGACCTTATCAAGCAGGCCATTCCATGAGGTGGGGGCTGCAACAAAGAAAGTCTGTGTACAGGAAATTGTTGATCTTGCCCATTTGCAAGGTGGTACCAACAGAAGGCTTTGATCATATGTGCAAAGCTGTCAATGCGGGGCATAAGAAGAGAGGCAGTCCTGCAGATATAAGGGTCCAAGGCCATGAAGGGCTTTGTTTGTGATAGCCAGTATCTTGAATGCAGCCTGCTAACTTCTGGGCACCCAATGCAGTGACTGGAGAATTATGTAATATATACTAAGAATAAAGCCCGTTGTGGAGGAAAATGTAATGAGCTCTAGAGAGAGGGTGTGGGAGAGTGCCCTGGCCTGCAGCAGTGGGCCCCCGCCAGCTGTGCCTGAGCGCCATGGCGAGACCATGGCATAAGAAGATAAGAACATAAGAGAAGCCATGTTGGAGCAGGCCAATGACCCATCCAGTCCAACACTCTGCATCACGCATTGGCCCAAACCCAGGTGCCATCAGGTGGTCCACCAGCGAGGCCAGAACTCCAGAAGCCCTGCCATGGTGCCTCCCCCCCGGTGGTGTAGTGGCTGGGCTGGATCTGGTGAACCTGGGTTCGAGTCCCCACTCTGCTGTGGGAGCAGGCTGCAAGGTGACCCTGGGCCAGCCCATCGATCTCAGCCAAGGTTCCCTGAGGCTGACCCTGTTTTCCCAAAGGGGACCCCAAGTGGCTGGCATCATTCCCTGCACCTCCATTTTACCCTCACAGCAATCCCGTGGGGTAGGCTAGGCTGAGTGTGTGCCTGGCCCCAGGTCCTGCTGGGACAGAGCGGAAATTGCAACCCGGTTCTCCCTGGATCCTGTGCAAGGCTCTCTGACGCCGACAGCAGCAGGCTGACTCTTCTTGGGGGGGGGGGCGATCACAGAGAGAAGCAGCGGCGACTGCAGTAGCCCTGCCCAAGGAACAGAGGAGCATGTCCCGGGGGGGCGCCAACCCTCTGCTCCCCAGCTGGCATCACCAAAGGGCTGCAGGACTCTCTGCCACTGGACCCAATTGCAGACACGCCTTTGCCAGGTTGGCCGCATTGGGGAGAAGCGCCCATCGGCAGAGCTTCCTTCCTGTGGGGGTGGGAGAGGCTGCAGAGTCCCAGCTATGAATGAGCCTTTCCTGGCTGGGGCGGGGTCGCCTCCTGCTTCCTGTCAGCGAACTGGAGCCAGAGGAAGCACGGAGGTGGTGGCAGGCTGGCTGGACAGCCTCCTCTCTTGGGAGCCCAGCCCACCCCAGCCAGGAGCCATGCTGTGTCGATTGGCACTGTGGCTGAGAGGCCAGGTGCCGGTGTGGCTGGGATGGTGAGCCTGTGGCCCCCTGTCTGGTGGA
>NW_015173133.1:503435-531928 GCF_001447785.1 Gekko japonicus
TCCCTCTAAGGTGACATGGGGCTCCCGGAGCCACTGTGGAGTCCTCCGACCAGGTGGACATTGAGTGAGGGAGTGGTGTGACACCACCGCAGAGGGGTGGGTGGCTCACTCCTCCTGTGCTGCCGGTGCAGTTCCCGCCGCCGGAGCACCGCCCACCGCCGGCAGATACCGGGCAGGAGTGGAATGGCCGCCTCCTTATCCTCCTCCCCAGGTCCCCCAACTCCGGCATGGGGCGGGGGTGTCTCCAGAAGCCTTTGCAAGCAGCTGGGATGGGAAAGCAAAGTTTCTCTTACCTGGGCCCCATGTGCAAGGCAGGACTCCTCCCGCAAGGCATGTGTGGCCACCAAGCAGACCCCAAGGTCGGTGGCAGCGACCTGGAGCGGTGGCGGGTGTGTAGCGGGGCAGGATGAGCATAGCCCCTCCTTCTAAATGAGCAGAGTGGGGCCAGAGTGTCCGTCATCTGAGGGAGCCGGGCACTGTGTGAGCTGAATTTTTACGGGCACTGCTTGTGTGGGCGGGACTGAGGCAACGGAGCCAACGACCTTCTGTCCGAATGCAGCCAGGGGATTGGGAGACATTCTGAGTGGCAGTTCAGGCAGCCAACTGATTTTGGCATGCATAGAACATTGCCACCCCAAATGGCTTTTATATATAAGGAAGGATACTCCACCTAGATCATAGTGAGCTGTGGCATTCTGTGTAGGGGTGCCAAGTGCAGGTTGGGAAATTCCTGCAGATTCGGGGGAGGATCCTGAAGATGATAGAGTCTGGGGAGTAGAGGGATGCGATGTCATAGATTCTACCCTCCAAACCTCCCGTTTTTTCCAGGGGACCTAATCTCCGTAATCTGGGGATCAGTTATAATTCCAGGAGAACAATAGTTCGCACCTGGAGGCCGACAACCCTAAATCTCTGAGTTTACATCAAGGGAAGACTGAGACTTAGTCTCAGTGTTACAATGGCATAAATCAGCCAAGTCAAGGTAGGGACTATCTTTTGGCCTAAAGAGAGTTGGAAGAAACTGGAGGGGTTTTGTGTGGTTTTTTTGTAGCTGAATTAGCTTGATTCTCCAGGAGTAACACTCCTAGGCTCTTAACCAAGTCCATTTGAACTCCATCAAATGTGGGAAACACAATGTCCTTCAAGGCCTCAGGCTTCCCAACCAGCGTTACCTCCATCATGTCAGGATTCAGTTTCAATTTGTTAACTCTTAGCCATTTTGGCTAGGATGAACAATAAGTAATACAAATTAAAATAATATATCAATATAACAGTAAAATCAGTTCAATAAAACTAATCCCCACATAACAAAACCTTCTCATTGTACATGTGTAAAATCAGATGAGTAGCCATATTAGTCTGTAGCAACAAAATAAAACAGGAGTCCAATGTCACCTGAACATAAATTATTCCACCCTAAGTGATAAAGTGAGCTCTGACTCACCAAAACTTATATGGGAATAAATGTTGTTAGTCTTTAAGGTTGCAATGGACTAGTGTTTTAATGTGTGTAAAAACTTCAGCCAATAAAATGAAAAGTAGTTCAACAGCATGAAACAATCTTAGAAATATAAAAGCAGGCCATAAGAAAACAAGGCAGGGATTCAGGCCAAGAGCGCAAAAATATAGCATAAAGATAGGAAACTACCTAAAGTCCAAGTGAAAGAAATATTTTAGCCTGGTGCCTAAATACTAATAGGGTAGGGTGCTGGGCAGGCCACACCAGGCTGTGTAATTCTGCCATAATAAATAGGCCCTTGAAAGCCCTCACCTTATCTTTTTTGGCAGATCCAAGAGCTCTGTAAATAGGTGGCAGATGGAAGTAGTAGACCTCCTGCTCCCAACTGTCATTGTCCACCACTGCTCAGCTGGGTGGTAGGAGGAAATTCCATAGCAAATGGGGATGGATGCAATTGGCATTGATGCACTGGGGGTATTGATTATCACCCCACAAGAAGTCCCTGCTTCCCCCATCTCCTGCCAGTTGCCAGGCCAAATATGCCTGGCAGAGGGTATTCCCTTTACAATGAGTCAGGAGAAGAACTGGTAGCCGAAGGCTGCATATAATCTATATCCAAAGTGATGGCACAAGGAAAATGAGGGATCTATAAATATCCCCCTTGACAGTATTAGTTAATTTAGAAGAAAACCTCTTTCAGCTTGAAATATGAAAATTTCAGGGCTTTTGAACAATGCATAATACTGTAACACCTGTCCAGATCTATATTGCTCTGCCATGTTAAAACTAACAACAACAGCAACCAAAGAATGGTAAAATTCTATGCCTAAATATAGGACAATACCCTTGTCTGATCCAGTTTTTCCTCTGTACATTATAAATGATTGCACAAGCTGTGGGGGAAAATAAGCCATGGCATTACAAAAGGCAAATGTCTGCAGCACATATAGTTGTCCTAGATTGACCTATCAGATCTCTCAGAACTAATAAAAGCTTCACAAACGATTTCAGGCCTTTAGAGCCACAGAGTGCAAATGTAAAGAGACTGAAATTTCTAGGAGTTTCATAAAGTCAGAGACTGTCTTATCAGATAGGAGACAGGGGATTACCCCTGCCCCTTTAAGATCTCATGAAAACTTTTTGTTCATTCAGCCATAATGAGGAAGATATAGACCAAGTTGTGGCAGATAACAAATAGATGAGTGCTCCTTGATTTGTTTGCTTAGGGCTGGTTCACACATGGCCACCACAAAAATTTTGGTTTAGGCATATACCTGGAGTAGGGTTACCGACCACAAGGTGGGGCCTGGAGTTCTCCTGGAATTACATCTCATCTCCAGACTACAAAGATCTGTACTCTGGAAGGAGATCAGCTTCTATGGCAAACTCCACCATTCCCAGGCACCACTCCCAAATCTCCAGTAATTTACTAAGATAGAGTTGGCGATTTTAACCTGGGCTGATTTCGCACTAGAGCTGCCTTGATGTTGCGCTGCCGTTTGTCCTGATACTATTGGTCAATTTCACACCCAAAACAGGATTACGAAACTGCGGGGAAAATCGGGCGAAGCCACGAGTCAAAATGCAGCCCCGCAGCTTCGGGTATGAAATTGACCAATAGTATTGGTGCAAATGGCAGCGCAACATCGAGGCAGCTCTAGTGCGAAATCAGCCCTGGAGTTCCATGCTCAATTCCCCGATATGTGGGGGACTGATTTGGATTGGAACCACAGTGTCAAGGGAGAAGGGGGTTTAAACCACACCATTTCCTCAACCCAAAACAGCCCTGTGTAACCACTAAGTTTTCACTCGTTTGAATGTCTGGGGTTGAATTGTCTTTATCCAAGACATGGGTTGTATTACAGTGAAGTATTAGATGTGCTAAATCTGAGCAGTCTACTAAGCCAAATTCTGAATGGAGAATTCATGTGCATTATCATTTATTTCAGTGTTCAGCCAAGAGGAAAGGTGAGGTACAAATAATTTAATTAATAAATTGTGTCTAACTATGTGATCATTACTGCTTTGCAATGGGGAGCACTCAGTACTTTCTAGCGTTACTACAGGTTTTTAAAACTTGAGCCCTTGCAGTCTCTCAACAGTGTCCCAATTTGAATCATGGTGGTTAATGAATCAGTGGACAATCTCTCTTTTTTTGCTACAGATAGGGTGCCTCCCCTCATGTATTGCCTTCCCAGCAATTAGGCTAGAGATAGGTATTAAATCAGTTGAAGCACTAGTGTGGTTCCATGCTTAAATTTTAGAGCTAAAATTCTGTACACTGTTCTGACGACTGGTCTTCGGTATCTCTTGAGCCGGGATTCATCTTATAGCCCCTGGTTCAGGACACCAGATGATAAGTTTTTGCAACTAGGAGTCAGTCCTGAAGATATCACCTCAGATCCTTCAGACCTCAGGAAAAGGCTGACACACCTAATAATTGAGCTCAGTTTTATTTCAACCTGGAGTAAAGGAAGGTGGGTTTGCTCTCCACTAATGCTAGGAATTATTCCAATGGGAGAACCACCTAATTATTTATCTGCCCTTACTGTTCCCTCAGAGCACTGAATATTTATGTTAGCATGTTTAAATGCCTTCCCTTCTATGGCTTTTTATGGCAGGATTTTTGGTATCCCCTTTTCGGATAGATTTTGTCAGTGTTGATATGGCATTATCAATACCATCTCACACATAATAGTGGACTGCCCCTTGCTTTAAAAAAGAGAGAGAGAGAGAGCGGTGGATCCAAAGGTGGATTTTGGTGCACAATCACATCTCACCAGATTCTGTTTCCCAAACTCTACTTTTGGATGTAAACTATTGATTGTACGGCAGCCATTGCAAAGTATTTGGCAACTGCTTCTTCTTCTAGGCTTAGAGGCTTAAATTAAAATTCTTTAGAAGAAGTATGTCATTATTATATGGTATTGGGTGGTTCGAGAACAAAAGGGAAAGAAAGAAAGAAAGAAAGAAAGAAAGAAAGAAAGAAAGAAAGAAAGAAAGAAAGAAAGAAAGAAAGAAAGAAAGAAAGAAAGGCTGCTTTGCAATACGATCTTTACATTTTATAACATATCCCTTATGACCCAGTCATTATTTTCATTCATGTGATGTACAGCTTTGTCCATTCTATATCTATTACCCTGTGGTAATATTTGCAAATTCAAACTGTGAGCATAATGTTTAATCATAGTATACTTCATGGTCTTGTATAGCAGCAATCATAATATGAGATCATAAATGAGACACAGTATATAACATATTTCAAGAAACATGAGATAAAACACGGCAGGACATAATCTAAATAATTCCCAAAACAAAATGAAATGCTAGGCAAGTTTTATTCTTGGGTGGCAGCTAATTTGTCTTATGGACTTCTAATGATATATGGAACTAATACTAGCATCATCTTGAAAAAAAAGTTTCAGGAAGCACAGGAAAAGGAGACAATCCCCATTCCATTGTCAATGATGACCAGATGTAATAGTGGCAGTTTGGGGTTCTAGGAAGAACACTGAGGGACTGTAAAGGTGGAGTTTTGCCTTCTTCCTCAGGTTGCATTTTTGCAAGCCCAGCAGAACCAGTGCCACTGGGGCAGTGCAAATCCAACAGGACTAAGGTGAAACCATAAAATCTCTGCAATAGAAACAGAAGGTGGTGGGGCCTTTTTGCAAGCCCAGTAGAACCAGTGGAATGCACTAGGGTCCAGCAGAATCCAGTGCCAATGTGGCAATGCCAGCTCAATCAGAATCCAAGCTAGGGGGCATTTTTGCAAGCACAGCAGAGCCAGTACAGAGTGCCCAGCAGTACCAGTGCAACCCCAGAGTGCCCAGCAGAACCCAGTGCCACTAGCGTTGCAAGCTTAAAAGAACTGAACTCAAAGCACAGAGTCATGAATCCAAGCTGGGGGGGGGATGGGATTTTGCAAGCTCTGTGCAAGAAAATGGGAAGTGAACACAAAGGAACACAGGCAGAGGAGGGGGTGACCCTCTAGAAACTGACATAACTAGTTTGAAACTCACAACAGTGCTTCCATGGCTGGAGAATTCTGCCAGCTATTGCTTCGAAGTTTGGGAAACATATTGTTTGAGCGGAGACAGTCTGGAAATCCATGAACCAGCATGAATCTCCATGAACTGCTTGAAAGTTCATGGGAAGTTCATGCTGGTTGACCTGCCACAAACTTCAGTTCATGAACCATGAACCACCCAAAACTTGTCACAGACTTTAGTTCATGAGCCTATTCTTGACTATCTTAAGCCTGAACATTCCAGCTATTCAGGGCACCTGGTTCAGGGTCCTGTAGACTTGGTCCCCTTGGTACAATTTTCTTGAATTTTGAGAGGTGGGGTCTTCAGCAGACATGCAGCACCAGGTTCCATAAAATTTGGTATCACTTTGTTGAAAAAAAGGCACTCCACCCCCTTCAAAAAGTCCCCCATAGGAAATAATGAACCCAAACAATTCTGGACTCCTGGAAAAACCTGAACTCAAATCTCAAAACGGTATTGGAAGATCTGAATATAATCAAATATTGGACTTTATGGCCTTTCCAAAATCCAAATCTGATAAATACACATTTTTTTTCAGGTGTACATCCCTACCTAGATAGGGATAGAAGACAAAATGGTCACTTTGTCTGGGATTAAAGACCAATCCTCACCTAGGGTTGCCAATTCTGGGTTGGGAAATTCCTAGAGATTTGAGGGTAGAGCCTGGGGTGGGGAGGGGAGAGAGCTCAGCAGGGATACGGTTCCATAGAACACAACCTGAAGCTGCCATTTAGTCCAAGGGGACTGATGTCTGTCGTCTGGAAATGACTTGTGATTCTGGGAGAACTCTTGGCCCCACCTGGAAGTTGACAACTGTATCCTACCCAGATAAGAGGCTTTGTGGAGCAAACTGAAGGCTGCTCAGTAGGAGATTCTGGAGCCAAGCAGCCGAGAGTGGAAGAAAGGGAGCAACAGGAAACGGAATGAGAAATAGATAGTTGATGGAACAGCAGTTGGGAAGGGTTGATGAAAGAGAGGAGGAAACAGGGAACTAATGAAGACATTAATGAAAGAAGGTGCTATGAAGAAGCTTCATGGTGTTGAAAATCAGGAGAGGCTGTGAGTGTGTGTGTGGGGGGGAAAGGAATGCTAGAGGAAAGCTGGTCAAGAGCCAGGATGGCTAAAGTAAACTGGACAAAATGGGAATTAGCCTGAAAAGCAGGGGCTGACTGCACGAGGAAATAGTGGGTAGCATAGGTGTGGAACTGAAGAAAGGAGGGCCAAGAAGAAAGTGGGTTCTCCTAAATATTATTATGGGGCGTATGGACAAGAAGGGTTTCAAACAGTTTTCAGGAAAGAAGTAGACATGCCAGAAAGATTTGGAGCACTGAGGATTGTGTGCCAATGAGCTAAGGGGACTTAGGCTTGGTAGGCTGAGATTCTACATCTTGATTCCTGACACAGCTGCTCTACTATTTTGTGACTTCTTCTGCCACTACAACATTGTTGGGAGGGCCAGGAAGGCAAGGGGTAGGGAGTGGGGTGAAAGGAACTGAATTTCATATACTGACTTGAATTGACCAGCCAAGCTTCAGGCTTCCAGCGCAGATAAATTTGCTGACAGAGTAATTAACACAGCAATGATGCACAACGCAATTAAAGTGTAGATAAAGGTTTATTTAGGAACTTATACATTTGATAGTAAAGAGGAGAGACAGAGACAGGGTCCTGACTACATCTCTAGCTGAGAGTGTGAGACAGACAGACTGAGGCCCTTTCTGCACTGAAAGCTCTGAGGACTCAAGCCTTGGTCAAGCCTCAGTCGCACGCCTTCCCTCTGCACTGTTTTCCCCCCTTCTGGTTTATTTATTTGTGTACTCTGTATGCATTCTGGATCTACAAGCGAAACCTGCATTTTTTGCATCATTAATATGGATTCAACAAAAGACCAGTTTTACTGGAATATCCCAGGGGGAGGAGATCTGCAGCTGCACAGGAGATCTTGGCAGGACAACCTCCCTCCCCCAACCCACCCATGGCTTTGGAAGGCAGCAGGGGGATGGCGATGAGTATGGGGCCAGCCAGCTTGGAGGCAGCTGGCCCTGCCATGCATGTAGAACATTTCTTTAAAAATCAATAAAACTATTGATGAGGGAGGGGAGAGCTGAAGAGGATCATTGTTGAACATTGCTGACGTTTTCCTCTTACGGGGCATGAGAACACAGAGAAAAGGAAAGAAGGAAGTCACACTGATACCCTAAGAATGCACCCAAACACACCTCACAGTTCAGTAAAAAATTTTCACCAGTGATCCAAGTTTAACTATAATGCATCCCTGAGTTAAAACATCATTAAACTTATCCCTGAGTTTTAAAAAATTAAAATACTTTTTTTTTCCAAAATGTACCTGCTAACCACAGGTATTGAACTCACAATCCCTATATGATAAGCACAAAGCTTAAGCCAGTAAGCCAAGTAGCTGCTTTGTATGTGGTGAAAAGAACGGAAGACTCAACACATCCCTCCCTCCCTCCCTCCCTCCCTCCCTGCTTCAGGAGCCTTCCAACTGATTTGGGCCTTCTGAATTTTGTCTCCCCACTCACCCTGTCTTGGTGGCCCTGCATCCACATGACATAAGTCATAATGTAAGTCCATTTGTTTTCTCTGTATCTTGAGTATAGGCAATGTTCTGCCTTACTTTACTTAGCATTTGATGAAAGTTTCTCATTCCAGCATCTTGCAACATGTTTCAGCCCATAGATGTTCTTTTGCAGTTTACACTCAAGTTGCTTGTCTTTGGATTGTACAAATCCTGATGGCTGTTCCATGTAAACATCTTCTTTATTTCTTCATGATGCAAACACCCATACACAGTTTAAATGGTGTACTACTTTCACCTTTAGTAGGTAATCTGTTTTGCAGGTGTGTAGCAGTCCTTTGATGCAAACACCCATACACAGTTCAAATGGTGTACTACTTCCACCTTTAGTAGGTAATCTGTTTTGCAGGTAGGTAGCAGTGCTAATTGCCTCTCCCCAGTACCTGTCAGGTTGCTTTGCCTCAAGGAGCATACATCTAGACATTTCAGTGAGAGAGCAGGTTTTTTCCCCTTTCTGCTGCACCATTCTGCTCTGGAGAGTATGAGACAGTAAGCTGATGCTCTATTCTTTGTTCAGTCAAATAATTTTTCATCTCATGTCCCACATATTCCCCTCCATTATCAGAGCAGATAGCTAGTGGCTTTCTTTAAATCTGTTACTTACCATTGCCCTATATGCTTTAAATTTTTCTAGCACTTGAATTTTCTCCGGTAGGTCACAGTGTATCTTGAGTAGTCATCAATAAATGTTAGCACATATTTATTCCTACTAGGGAACTGAGTTTTCATTGGCCCACAAATATCAATATATATTAGCTCTAGGGGTCACTGCTATTGGCTTGCACCATGCTGCTTGTTAAGGCTATGCCTTGTCCCCTTCACTCTCACACAGCACACATACTTCTCTTCAGCAGCACATTTGCTCATCTGCATGCCTTTAGTTGAATTCTGGCTTTCAGACTGACTAATCATCTGTGCCACAGCCTGGAACAATTTTTGTGATTACAAGGTTTATTTTCTGCATATAAGTTTTAAGAGAGTACAAATGCTCACAATTCCAGTTGCAATTAATTATCCTCTTGGTCTGATAAAACATCTCTTTCCAAAAGATGCTATCATTCCTTTCTTTGCCAATGCTCTTACAGCGATATTTGCTAGCTTTGGAATGTAAAGGCAATTTGTAATGAGCACCTTTCAGGTTTCTCCATATAGGAGTTTGTGTTTTATTGTCCTGCTGCCCACCCCTTCAGCCCATTCCAGGATGTCCACCTGCAACCCTTAATTTCTCTCTCTTTTGCTCATCTAGCATTTCTAGAAATGCTTTTTCAGCACACATATGCTGTGTGGAGCCACTGTCAATGTACTATATATCACTTTTTGTGGCTCCGGGTGATAATTTAAAACATTTCTTTATCAGCTGCTTCTTAAATTTGATTGGAGTTCAGAGATTCTTTACTGTTTCTCTTCCTTCCTGCTTTGAGAAAGGCTTTTCTCTGGTTAACGTTAGCACAGTTCCTCCTTATGTGGCCTCCTCCCCCTTTTGTTATTTATATTCAAAGCCATTTGGCTAGTTTCTGATGTCTTCAGTTCCTGTGTATTATATTCCTCCTCCAGTTGATTGATAATGCTTTGGAGCAACAAATCAGTCTTAGACTCAATTGGAGGCATTGTATTTTCATATGATTCTGGCAGGCTGATTAAAATTAACACAAGCATATACTCATCTGGAATTTCCTTTCAATTGCTCAGTTAGTTCTAGCATCATGTTGCTGGAGGTTTCCACCCTCTTGCATTCTTATGCTAAACAAGTGTCCTACAAGTACCAGTCTGGAGACAGATAAGGATTTACACTTAACTGTACAGAAGGTGCTGACCTCACCTAATTGTCTTCTTGCTGCCCCCTGCAGAGTCTTCTCTTCTTCAATGTACACCAGACATTGCCTATTTCCAACAAAATTCAGTAGCTAGAGATACATAAATTAAGTAAAATTTTATGTAAGCCGCCCTGAGCCCGCCTTGGCGGGAAGGGTGAGGTATAAATCGAACTAATAAAAAATAAAAGTTTTCTAAATTGCCTTGTCAGTTTTAATGGCTGGATTGCTTTTGTTTGTTTCCGGTTTCCAGGAATTTACATCACCATGTTGTAAAAATCTGGAAACTGTGTTATGACAGAATCCCTTGGTTCCTGTTTATGGGATTGCCCAGATTTACTCATGTTGCTTTGCAATACATCAGAGTTCTGTGTCTCATGCATATGGCAGATCAAATGCAAAAAACTATGAATTTCAGTGGGCTAAGTACTAATTTATTGTTGTTGCCAAAATAGCTGCTGTTTTATATTGCCTCCCACACTTGTTGGAACAGACAGTCTGAATAATACATACACAACATTTATAATGTCACATTAAATGCTGGAGAAGGTCGTCGTCATTTTCAGATGCTGTAGACAAAGTGCCTGATCACTAAAGATGTGTTTGTTGCAAGGTGCTAAATAGAACTGAGATTATTTTATTAAAGCAGTATTTCAGAGCTGCCTGTTATCCTTTCATTGGTAGCCTTCCAGATTAAAACACCTGGCAATTACCACTTAGCCAAAGATATCTAACACTTAGCAAGGGGCATCTAGCTGATGGCCTTCTTGGCAACATGCTGTGATTTCCTGCTTCACATAAAATGGAGCGGTTTAGTATAATCTTTGCCATGGAGATGCATTCTTCAGAGTCTTTAGATTCCAGGTGCAATGCTGCAACCAAATCAAACCATAAGACACCCTTGAGACTTGCCCCAGTTATGAGCCATGTTTGCAGCAGAGGCCTAATGCTTGTTCCCTATGTAACATGGGATACAGTTCGAAGCTATTTGTATTTTCTATTGTAACTGTAATTGGAATTACTGAAATAGCAGGTTAGGGAGACCCTGACATCTAAGCATGGAAAGAAAGAAAAAATTAGTAAATGATTATACAATGTTTTACAAAATTATGGACCCACTGAAGGTTTTTACAGGAACAAATTATGATTCATGTATCAATACAGAAGGTAGTTATGAAAGGTACACTTTTTAATGGTCTTGATTGTTGTGGTTTTTAACCTGTGATGGTGATTGTGTTATTTTATTGTTGCTGTTGTACACATATTTTAAAAAATCAACATTAAAAAGACACACTTCTTTGGAGTAAGCTTATATATGCAGTTTGAGTGACAGCAAACATGATAGGTAAGTAAATTGCCTTCTGATTGTTTCTACCTGTAATGTGATGAGATCTGTGATAAGAGTTTTACAAATTCAGGCTATCTAGTGCTAGTTTCAACTAACACTTGGGAAACATAACATGTTTGCGACTTACTGTGTGACATATTTGAACACACGGAACAAGCCAATCCAGTATAACACAGTCAAAATTTATACTTTTAATGAATGGCTGTAACCTAAACCAAGCTGAGCATAGAAAACCTCTTGGTCATACTCAACTTTCTCATTTTGTCATTCTGTGACTATAGTTGACAGGGTCCATTAAGCTCCAAACTACAGCTTAACTCACTTGTGGTAGTCAGTGGTGGGCAGTTTCTCATAGTGCTAAGTTCAGATTCTGACCACTTTTCATGAAGGTTTTCATCCATCATGAAAAATGTCCTCTTTTGTTGATTTTTGTCAGGACCTTGAAAGGGAAACCAATTGTTCTTAGCATGGCAAGTAGCTATGCTCCTCTGGCTTCACACCAGTTTGGGTACCAACAGCCCTTCAAAGCAACACCCACACTTTCCCCTGACAGCCATTCAGGCAGTGGCCACATTTCAGCACCAATCTGGAAAGGGGGCACTGCAATAGAGGCATCATTGCTCTCCCACTGAATTGGCTTTATGACATCATCACTTAGCCGCATCTGATTGGCTACATCATCTCAGATTTATTAGATCATTCAAAGTGAACAGCAGCTCTGGTTCTTTTTTTAAAAAACAAACAACAACGACACAACTTCAGACAACACAACAGTGCCTCTGTGCATTATGTATTCTGATTTTATTAATATTTCCAATGAGGAGGATTTACTGCTAGTGCGCTTTAACAATTTAATATGAACACTTTTCATTTAATTATAACAGAGGAGGCATTTGTTCATAAAATTACTTTGGATAACTGTCAGCATGTGTAATCACACATAATGAGCATCAGAGTTGCAGAAGTGTTACTATTCCTGCAAATCAGAGAGCACTTCCATCCTTTTGTTGTGCTGTTTTATTCTGACAGGATAGGTAGCTGTCCTAGGGCCAGGGCCATCAGCAGCACTTGCTGTGGGATTAAAGGCAATTGTCCCAACTGACCATCGGTTTGCCTTTCCTAATTCTCTATGAAGATGTTCAGTTTTGGCCATCAGAAATCATGATTTAGCTCACAGATATAAAATTAAAATTGCTATTGCTAACAGGCAATAAGAAATATCAGCCATTATCCAAATGGATAACTTCTCTGGACGAGTCTATTGTACCTTTATAAACTGATATCTTAATAGAGCAGTGAGTACAAACACATGGGAGTCATCCCTTCTCCCTTCATCCCTTGGCTCTTCTAAGGAAATAGGATGTTCAGCACAATCCTATAGATGTTTACTTTGATCTAAATCCCATTGGCCAGCCGTTAAAAGCATGAAGCCACAACTAAGCATGTTTTCACGCATGATCCAAAAAGCTTATATATAACACAAAATATGCATTCCAATGTAGAACTCCATTAGTTAGAGTGAATATTCAATGTACAATCTTCCTCTAGCTAAAATTTACACAAGCAAATCAGTAACACTCAACAGGTTTTATAGAAATAATAATAATAATAGTTATTATTTTATGTGACAGATGCATCTCCCACATAACCATTGTATATTTCCTGTGTGCCGCACAGCCTTTGAAAGAGAAGTGTGCTTCAGTACACACACAGAGGCACACAGTGGGTGTGAACAAGGCACCCGTAACTGAATCTCTGGTCTGCTGTGTGTTTACAGAAACAAATATGTCGATGAAACATAATGGAGGGTGCATTTGGTGAGGGTAAGCTGTTTTGGCAGAGTCACCTGCATTGTTTTTAATTTTCTGTGTTTTAAAAAAATTCTGCATGTTTTTAAACACTCTGCTTGTTTTTAAATCTGTAATTTGCACTTTAAAAAAAATCTGTGGATTTTAAATCTTGTTGCTTGGACTGTCATGTTTGTGCTCTTGCAACCTGGTCTTGCACTGCTGTCTTAGGAGACAAAGCAGGAGAGACACGTTTTAAATAATACAATAAATGACCGTGTTCACAGCGATGGCCAATGGAGAACACACAGAAAACACTTCAACTGCATAATTGTGAAGCAGCCCTAAAATTAAGAGCTTATGAACAGCAGAGTCTTTTCTGAAGGGCGGCCCAACCATTTTGTAGATAAACACCATCTTGGCAGGGGTTACCATCAGGCATTTTGATTGCTTTGCATCACATGGGGGACTGCAAATAAATAAATTATGAGGAAGCTACAACAAATGATACAGAGTTGTGCGAGATAATTATCATATAAAATATACTTATTGGTCTTGCGGTTTTTAGTATTAAGGGAAGAGGGATGGGGAGACTTTGGAGAATTCTGTTTATCTCCACTGAAATTGGGAAAGATTTTTATGGAAAAGTCAAGTACTCCACTGAATGCAGCAGACCTGCACTGACTTGTACTGTCACCATCTGAAAGCAAATGGAAAAGAGTAGCAGTGCTGAGAGGCACAGAATATGGGCAGGGATTGTTTTGTGGAGGATGAAGAGCAGAGCCAGGCTGCACAGACTCGGCCTCTTGCACAGAGCTGTCACCATGATCTAATTATGGTATGTGAAGTGTGTGACATCTGGAGATGTGCCCAAGCTTCAAAGTGACTTAGGCAGTCACTGAACCATACAATCCATGGTTCATGAAGACTGCCAATACTTAGTCATCTCCACATTACGTTATATCTAAGAAGGCAAGGCTGATTTAAGCACAGAGCATTACTGCAGTATGTTCAATTCTCAATTTATAGCCCTGTTCTCTGACTAGCATACATTTTACTGTCATGCACAGAATCTTACTTAAGGATTTTACCTTTTGTTTTCTCAAAGAAGTGTTTTATTTAGCAGTGTATACATGGCCCATGTTAAGACACTGGCAGGAGCAGTTTGTAGCAGAACAAATCCACAAATGGGCACTCCCCCATGCATGACTGCACTTACCATTTCAGAGAATATACCGTAATTGACTGATGTAGCCCACAGTGTCTGAAATGAGCCCCAAAATATTCTCAAAAGGGGGGGGGAGAAACTGAGGTACAGAGATTGCTTCTCTTGGCAAGATTTTCTTTCCTATAGCCCCAAAATATTCTCAAAATGGGGGAAGGAGAAACTGAGGTACTTCTCTTCAATTCAGTACAAGTACCTCTTGCTTCTCTTGGCAAGATTTTCTTTCCTACCCCAGTTTACCAATACTTGCCAATCACAATGTCAGCTGGCTCTCAGTTTTTTGCCTTTTCTCCATTCATGCCTCCCCTCTGACTTTCAGCCACACCCCTTAAAGGGAATGGCACTCTCATGGGAAGTAACCACATCAGTCAGCTATCCCACAAAGTCCACTTTCAATCCATGAAAAGTACTGGGTTCACCGCATGGAGGACTCGGACGACGACATGCGGTTGCACACGTTTATTGAGTACTTAACATAAGAACAACAACGGCCCTGCAAGGTCAACTATATACACCCCTGTCCCCGGGCCTCCCACTCCATTGGAGGGTTTGAATTTCCCGCCACGGAGCCTATTGGTCAGCTAGGGTGGGGAACTAGGATCCGTGGTCCTATTGTCCTGGGGAGCCAAGCTCCAGTCCTTCTTGCGGGCGCCTTGTGGTGGACCGCATACATAACAATCCACTTTCAGCGCACTTTCCATCTGGATTTTTTCTGTGTGAACTGGCAAAGTGAGCTGGCCATTGGAAAGTCCATTGAAAATGGATTATTGAGTGTGTGTGACTGCAGCCTTGGTTTGCAGTAGAAGAGCTAGATTTGAGTTCAGTAACACCTCAGAAACCAACAAGATTCTTGGGGTATAAATTTTCAACAATCAAGGCTCCCTTTGTCTGTGTACACACTGTGTAATCCAAAACAGTGGCATCAGATAGAAGATCCACAATACCTAGCAAGATTTGAAAAGCTAAGTGAGATCTTGAGTAAGGAAGTGGAGGGTGTTCTTAAAAAAAATCATGATTTGCTTCAAATATCAAATTGTGAGAATCCAGATTGTTCCCATCACATGATACCAGTTGTAAAGTTAAAGATCTCTCTGTTTATGATTTCTCTTTAACAATTAATGGCTGGTACAGCTTCACAGTGTCCAAAATTGAGTTCAGTAACACCTCAGAAACCAACAAGATTCTTGGGGTATAAATTTTCAACAATCAAGGCTCCCCTTGTCTGTGTACACACTGTGTAATCCAAAACAGTGGCATCAGATAGAAGATCCAAAATACCTTGCAAGATTTGAAAAGCTAAGTGAGATCTTGAGTAAGGAAGTTGAGGGTGTTCTTTAAAAAAAATCATGATTTGCTTCAAATTTCAAATTGTGAGAATCCAGATTGTTCCCATCACATGATACCAGTTGTAAAGTTAAAGATCTCTCTGTTTATGATTTCTCTTTAACAATTAATGGCTGGTACAGCTTCACAGTGTCCAAAATGTTTACATCTGTGAAAGTCTACAATAGTAGGTTAAATATAAACCAATGAAATATATATAAAATCTAATCCTTTGGTTGGTCCAGCTCTTCCAAAAAGAAACCACAATGTGCTTCCATATTTTGTAACAGGGTGGAGAGATCCAAGGTCCAGATAGGAAGTTGGTAGAAGGGAGCAGTGATGGTATTCTTGAAGTGGATTTTGGTGCATCAAATGTGAGAAGGTGGAACACTGGGGTTGGATGGCAAAGAGTATTTTTATAAGCTAGCCACTAGTCCTATTTTTGGCCTTTTCCACATTCAAAACCCATGAAGAATTTTCATGAAAAAATGCAGATGTGATTCCTGAGCATCTGACATGAGAGGTCACCCCCTCTAACCCATCTGAGTTTGACATACCTGTTTACAGACAAATGCACCTTTCTCAAATTGAAATTGTTAGCTGCACTGGAACAAGAGCAATGTTATTGTTTTCAAATGTTTGAGCACTGCTGATCTGCTCAGTTTGGTGTAGTGGTTAAGTGCGCGGACTCTAATCTGGGAGAACCGGGTTTGATTCCCCACTCCTCCACTTGCACCTGCTGACGTGACCTTGGGTCAGTCACAAGCTCTGGCACAGCTGTCCTTGAAAAAGAGCCGTGTGTGTCAGAGTTCTCTCAGCCCCACCGACCTCACAGGGTGTCTGTTGTGGGGAGGGGAAGGGAAAGGAGTTTGTAAGCCGCTCTGAGACACCTTTGGGTAGTGAAGGGCGGGGTATAAATCCAATCTCTTCTTCTTCTTCTCATTCCCAGATTCCATTTTCAGCTGATCTTTGGTGCAATAATGAGCATCATTCTGTACCAAGTAAGAATGTAATCAGTCTCTTGAAGAACCAAGATGTCGCATCATCATGATTACAAAACACAACGTATATGAGAGCCGTGCCCATTGCTTTTGGCAGTGTCTGACTACCTAAAAGGTGTTTAATTAAGGACTCTTGAAGTTCAGAAGAAACTCAGATGGAATTTGAGAAGAGGGGTGCACACAAATTGGAAGGGGTCTTCTGCATACTCTCTTTCCCATTACTCCACTGTGCTTCTTGCTTAGGATCCAAAGATTACATTTTAAAGGGCAGATAGGGATCTAGCTCTCAATACTTCTCTTCTGACTTGTTGGATTACATATGCATGCAAGACTGTCTGTGCTCATCCACATCCACAGCTCTCCTCTTAATTGCTTAAACTTGCAATGACATTTCATTTTTGCAGTCCCCCTTGTCAAGAAATGAATTCATTCTTGCAAATGTTTTATACCTCGTTATGGCCTCCCACTGAACACTGTTCTGCCCCTGCAGCAAGGCTTGCTGTCAAATCCTGTTTGCAATTTTGGCTAAGCTGACTTTAAATTTACTAATTTAAGTTGAAAGAGGCTGGGACAAATGTAATGTCAGGACTCTGGCAATTCCCAGATGTGGTCTTTGAACCACCACAGTCTGAACATTTTGTCTGGGCTGGCTTTTAATTATGGGGTGGGGTCAAGCAGATATTTATTTAAAATATTTCTGCATTGCTTTTCTGTCATCCATTCACAGATATAAGCCTGTTCTGTGTCTTATTGGGTTGCCTGCTCAAGCCTTTGGGATGGGACTGATTAGAAATTTAAATAAATACAAGAGAGCCACTTTTATTTTGACTTTTGGATCACAAATGTACAAGTCCAATGGCTTTTAAAAACCGTATCACTTGGGATATTTTTCTATCAGCCAATTCTTTTCTTTTCTTTTCTTTTCTTTTTTTGTCCTTCTTTCCAAGATTAGGAAGGTTTTGGCCACTTTTCTTTTTCCATCGTGGCTGAATCTTAGGTAAATAGTTGAGTGTAATGTCTGCTGCCTATGGATGGGAGGAGTGTTCATCCCCATCAATATAAAAAGAAATGTCTGGACAGGTCAATGGGGTAGGGGATTCCCTGGAATTACACCTCATCTCCAGACTACAGAGATCAGTTCCCCTGGAGCAAATAGATGCTTTGGAGAGTGAATGCTATTGCATTATACTCCACTGAGGTCCCTGCCCTCCCCAGGTTCCATCCTCAAATGTCCAGGAGTTTCCCAGCCTGGATTTGGCAATCCTACCCCCCCCCCTGCCGCTGGCCACGGGGGACCTGGCAACCCTAGGCCAGCCCCACGATCGTGTTTACACCAAAGAAACTATTTTTCATCCCCCCCCTTTACATTGAAATGAAAATCAGCAAGAAACACAAATTGGAAAACCAGGAGCCAAATTGGATCCTATAATGTGCTCTGATCAAAGGTCTCCTGAATTTGAGCATTAAAGGTATGAAAGGTCAAGCAGCTGGGCTTAGTTTTCTTCACTGTGGTACATCTGTAGCTCTGTGTGCATGATATCTCTGTGCATTCAGTCAACATGCAAAGGACAGTGGGCATGTGAGCTGGCCCTACCCCCAGCCTCTGCTCAATTGCCAGGTTATCTGCATGGTTCAAATGTGTGGAGGGAGTGTCCATATGTACACTCCCTCCCCGTCATCAGGGATGCTGCTTTCCCAATGTTCCTGAACATACAGAGGGAGACTACACATGGACAGCATGTTAGCATCATGCAGACAACCTGTGGATTGTACATAGGGAGGCTGCACGGTAAGTTGAAGCGCGAAAAAGTTGCTGCTCTTCACACTGATAAAATCTTCAGGGTCTGTACGACTCCAGCATCACTGCTCAGACTTTTCCATGCATATTATGCAAGTCAAATGCACAGTATATTGTTTTCTATTGTTTTAATTATTTTAATGCAAATCACTTTCTAAACTTTAATTTAAATGTTTCATAGAAATGCTGCCAATCAGCCCTGCTGTTGAGAGAAAAAATATAGACAAAAACACTTTTGATATCAGCGACAGTGGTAATAGCTCTCACACATTTGAACCATGCAGATAACATGGCAAGTGTGCAGAGGCTGGGACAAGGCCAGGTCCTACAAATTTCATCTATCAATATTTTCTCAGGTGAATATTTGTTAAAAAACACCTGCCTATTCAGGGATGCCCCAAGGAGTAAAAACAAGGTATTGCTGGTAAGTGCTTTGATACATTCAGTAGATTCATGGCTCTTTTCTGTCTGATCTGATGATGAAGGATGGCACTAGGGATAATTACACCAGTTTATCCAAAATCTTGCTGTTTGGCCTGTTCTGTAACTCAGTGACCAATCTGGAAGCAATCTTCAAAACAAAGGACTAGTATAAGGGAGACCTGTGCCATCCTGCTTGTGAACTGTCGTTGCTGGTTGTGAACTGCTGTGCAATCAGTTTTTGGACTAGTATTGATTTATAAATTGGGAGGACTTCCAGATTAATCCTGCTGAGCTGCACACAAGTGCCAAAAGGTGATGTCAAGCAGTATCACTATTTTGGAGCCATTGAGGAACTCCACTGGGAATTGCACCATGCAGCAGATCTCTGGCATGTACAAAATTCAGCAAAGCATGCAGATGCCGGAGCATGCCATTTTGCAGTGCATGAATATATGGCAAGTGCTTTTGAATATGTGTACAGTCCTTCAGACTTGGAACAGAACAGGGGGAGTGGGAGGGAAGGTTGGGGGGGGCAGAATCTTCAGAACAAAGGAGCAGAGAAAGTGAGACATGAACCAAGAAGTACTTTGGAAAGAGGAGGATTATGAAAATCAGAATCGGGATAGTGAGGATGAATTTGGGAAGGGGATTTTATTCTTACTATTGCCATGGAAGAGGATATATGCATACAGAGCAATTGGCCTTCTCTTTGGCTAACAGGCTGCTCACCATCTATGCAGAGGGATGTCAGATCTAGTTATTTCCTTCTGTCAACCACAGCACAATCAATTTAAGTCTAATCCTGCCATTTCCTCTTGTGGAAACTTTCAGTTCTGGGACCTGGGTATTCTATTTTTAAATGTCGCTTGTCCTGACTCAAAGATTCTCTTAATCCTAAAATGATACTGTGCTAGATGCTATGCTACTAATTGAAAAAACTCCAGTGTTTCTGGATAACATAGTCTGCAGTCTCAGGAACTAAGTCTGCATCGAATTATGACCTCAGCATGCTCCATGTTTGGTGGGCAATTTGAGGTGTCACTTTACAGGGAGTCAGAGGCCAAATGCCTTGTATTAGCTGCGTAATGGACAGGAACTAAGAACATAGAGCCCTACTCGAGGGCTCCAGAGGTCCATCTAGTCCAGCATCCTGTCTCACACAGTGGCCAAGCAGTTCTTTTGGAGGTCCAATAGGGTTGCCAGTTATGAGTTGAGAAATACCTGCAGATTTGGGGGGTGGAGCCAGAGGAGAATGTGGGGAGGGGAGGGACTTCAACAGGGTATAAGGCCATAGAGTCTACCTTCCAAAGTGGCCATGTTCTCCAAGTGAACTGAGCTCTATCACCTGGAGATCAGTTGTAATCCCAGGAGATCGCTAGCCACCACCTGGAGGTTGGCAACCCTAAGGTCCAACAACAGGATATAGAGGCCTTCCCCTGGTGTTGCCTCCTGGCACTGGGATTCAGAGGCTTTCTGCTTCTGAATATGGAGGTTCCCCATAGACACTATGGCTAGTAGCCACTGATAAACCCATCCCCCATGAATCTGTGTAATCCCCTTTTAAAGCTGTCCATGCCTGGGGCCATCACTATATCCTTTGGCAGCAAATTCCACATTTTAATCACTTGCTGTATAAAGAATTATTTCCTTTTGTCTGTCCAGAATCTACTGGCCATCTAGAGTTGCCAGCCCCCAGGTGGGAGCGGGGGATTGCCTCGATTTTGTGGGCTCCTGCCTGCCCCACCCCCAACAATCACAACCTGATTTGACATTCCAAATGTTGCACTATACAGGTTTGCCCAAAATACCAGAGTGACGCCGCGCGACATCCCCGGTGTGATGATGTCATTTCCTCATGACATCATCACATCAGAGATGTCGTGTGTGACAATGTCACCCCACCCCCTCTCCCTGCTTTGGGGAAGGGAGGGACCCCAGCAGGGTACTATGCTATAGATCAGGGGTGTCAAACTCATTTGTTATGAGGGCCAGATATGACATAAATGAGACCTTGTTGGGTCGGGCCATGTGTGTTATACAATGTAATGCCAGGTAGCTGAGACATAAACTTTATAAAGGACAGAGATAAAAACAATTACAGATTTTTTAAAACTTTAAATAAAACATGCTTAAAACACTAGCACCCTTGCAATGTTTTGACACCTCTTGCTCTGAATTATTGCATCAAAATGTCTGTGCTGTAGCATTCTTGAGTATGCTGTTCAGGTGTGTATCTGTAAGCTGCAAGCCTACTTTTGATTTATTGATATTCATTACAGAAATCTCATGCTCAGTGTTCTGCGTCTAGGACCCAGGAGAAAACTTAAAATGGCTGGGCATTGCAACAATATTTTATATATAAGTTGCTTCGTGTGCTGGTTAAGAACATGAGAAGGGATCCTGACAAAGACTGAGGGCCATGTGTTTGTCTACAAAACTACAGTGTTCCCCAGAGAAATAACTACAACTTCCTACAAAGGAAATGTGCTAGGTGAACTTCGTCTGGACACACACTCTCAGCTGAACTATCCTCACTGGCTTGTTGTTATTCCTCCTCTAAAATAGTTCATATTGCCTTCTTACTGAGCAAGACTGGATCATGAGGGCATGAATACAGTGAAAAGGGGGAGGGAACCCAGTTGCACCCAGGAAAGCCCTGGCATAAACAGCCCAACAAAAGATACACACACTGTAGCAAGGCACACAAAACCTCATAACTTGAACAAAACTTTGTTGGTCTTAAAGGTGCTTGGTATTTCTCCCATGTGATTGAGGCAGCCCAGCAAAGCAAGCTCTCCCTTGTTCCCTCCCTCTCTTCAGGGAGGAGCCTCAGCCAGTGGAAAGAAAGAAAGGCTTCCCTTTGTCTCCTGCAGCTTGACCAGGAAGCCAGCTCTGGCTGTTTCCTCCCTCCCCCTAGGGGGAGGAGGAGAGGGGGGAGCCTCAGCCAGTTCTTTACCAGGCTGTCTCAATCGCACAGGAGAAGCTTGCCTATCTATCTCTCCTGTGCAATTGAGAGAGACTGGTAAAGCAAGCTGTGACGTGGCAGTAGCAGCAGAACTGGAAAAGGAAGCAGGAAACAGCCGGGGCCTTGCGGGCCGGATTGGAGCCCTCTGCAGGCCTGATCCAGCCCACAGGCCACATGTTTGACACCTCTGCTATAGATTCTACCCTCCAAAGCAGACATTTCCTCCAGGGGAGCTGATCTCTATTGCCTGGAGATCAGTTGAAATAGCAGGAGATCTCCAGGCCCCACCTGGAGGCTGGCAGCCCTAACTGTACACAGTATTCCAAGTAAGGCCACATAATAGGTCTATACAGAGGCATTACAGTATTGGCTATTTTATTTTCAGTCCTTTTCCTAATAATCCCAGCCATAGAGTTTGCCTTTTTCACTGCTGAGGCAAACTGGTTTGACCCTTTCATTGAGCTAATTATTACAACTGCAAGATATCTTTTGCTCTACATCTCAGTAAGTCCAGGCCCCATTAGCCTATACTTGAAGCTGGGACTTTTTGTCCCAGTGTGCATCACCTTAATTTTACCTACCTTGAACTTCACTTGCCACATTGTTGCCCACTCACCCAATTTGCAGAGATCCTCTTGGAGCTCTTCACAGTCAGCCTTGGTTTTCACCACCCTCAATAATGTTGTGTTATTGGCAAACTTGGCCACCACACTGCTCACCCTACTTCCAGATCATTTATGAACAAATTAAATAGTACCCCAATACTGATATTCGTAGGACTCCACTGCTTTCTTCCCTCCATTGTGAGAATTGTCCATTTATTCCTACTCTTTGCTTCCTGTCATTTAACCAATTTTTAATTCACAAGAGAACCTGTCCTTTTATCCCATGACTGCTAAATTTGCTCAGAAGTTTTTGGTGAGGTACCTTGTCAAAAACCTTTTGAAAGTCCAAGTATATAATGTCTACCAGGTCACCATTGTCTACATACTTGTTCACTTTCTCAGAGAACTCCAAAAGTTTGGTGAGGCAGGACTTCCCTTTGAAGAAGCCATGCTGGTTTTCCCTCAGTAGGCTTTGTTCCTCTATGTGCCTAATAATTCTATCTTTGTTTACATTTTCTACCAAATTGCCTGGGACAGATGTTAGGCTAACTGGCCTATCATTTCCTGGTTCCAAAGGCAGAAGCTTTCACTGCATGAAGACTAGTGAAGAACTTAATTAATGGGGGTTAATAGTTGCATGAAGGGCAGAAAATAACAACACAGATCCACTGTCAAGAAAAAACAATTGGCACTTTAGTTTGGGGGACTGTTCACTTTACCTGGGGTGCAAATCATAGTCCAGGCAGGAACCTGATTATTTTTATTCATTTTATTTACTTCATTTATACCCCACCATTTTCTGCAATGGAAACCCAATGCAGCTTACAATGTTCTTCTCTCATTAATTTCATCCTCACAACAACCCTGTGAAGTGGGTTAGGCTGGGAGCGACTGACAGGCCCAAGATCACCCAGCAAGCTTCCATGGCAGATTGGAGATTTGAACCTGGGTCTTCCAGATCCTAGCTTGACATATTAACCATTATACCATGCAGCCGCTCAACAACAAACAAGCTATTCACTGAATGAATTAAAAATATTTGCTACTGCATTAATAGTGAATGAGGGCTGGGATTCCTTTGTCTGCAGTTTGTTGGTTGTCATCTTACAAAATCAGTATAAAACTTAATAATAAAAATGTGAAGACATATCTAATGTGCAAGCTATCCCATAGAGTTTCTTTTCAGTTTTTAAAAACTAAACAACGAATCTGTCTACAGACACCCTGTTCGTGCATTTGCATCTATCTTTTCTCTAATTTGCTCCTGTGTGCTTTTAATTATTAACCTTCATGTTAGCTGTACTGCAGATAAGTAGCAGTTGTCCCACAAATGTTCCAGCCAACAGATATTCTTTTTGTGCTTTTGTAAACATCACTCAGTCAAACTAGTGGCTGGTTCTTTAGTTTTCAACTAACATAACTGAAATTTTGCTAAAATTACTTCTGTAATTTTTTTCCTGTTTCATTATCCAGTTCTCTTTCTATTTCCCATATTCCCCCCTCCCCAACTATAGACACACATCAGCTTCTTTTAGAGTCCTTTAGACTGGACCATGCTGAGGCTGCTCCTGTTCAATGAACCTGCCACACAAAGAAGCCCGCACTCCATTAAGCCCACATTTATGCAGGCAGCTAGCATGACAATGCTAGGTTCTTCCATTAGTTGCTACAGATGAACAATTCGACACATGTTCCTCCTGTAGTGGCCCCACGTCTCCATTTATGCTGCCAAATAAGAGCTTAGCCTGGGAACATTTCCAGTGCCAGAACTCTGTTTTGAATTGTACAGCCAAGAGCATCTTAGAGCATAAACAGAATGTCGTTCTCGAAGAAGAAGATATTGGATTTATACCCCGCCCTTCACTACCCAAAGGTGTCTCAGAGCGGCTTACAAACTCCTTTCCCTTCCCCTCCCCACAACAGACACCCTGTGAGGTGGGTGGGGCTGAGAGAACTCTGACACAAACTGCTCTTTTTCAAGGACAGCTGTGCCAGAGCTTGTGACTGACCCAAGGTCACATCAGCAGGTCCGCACACTTAACCACTACACCAAACTGGCTCTCTTAGCAATCACAATATCACTCAATATTTCTTGGGTTAGAAAGACAGGCTTTTGGATCCCAAAGATGAGTCTTTCAGACATTCTTGAGCCTAGGAATCTTTCATTTTAGAAATTAAGCACAGACAAAAAACAAAATCACTACACACAATCAAGGAATTAAAGAAGTAAGTGAATCACTGGATATATTTACTACCCTAACAGAAATTCTGAGAGATGCTTTTTTAAATCAATGGAACACGATCTTGCATCCAAACTAAATTCTAACAATAGTTCCAGGCAGTTGCTCGGAGTTATTGTAGTAGCTGTAAACTGACACAGCACATTTTAGGTTAATTGGTCTGATTCTCTGCCAAGTTTAATCGGTCTACAAACTAACAATGGGGAAACCAATGTAGAGGAATGTATCAGAATGTAACCATTGGCAGTTCAGAGAAATCAGTGTTCGTACTTGTGTGAACCAAAGCAAAAGTGGTATTCTTAGAATAACAACTGTCTATCTTAAATATCTATAAGTGAAAGGAAAGATCAGATGCATACCCCATATTGGTAAAGTATGAACCTCTCCCCTTCCATCGTAACTCCAGAGACACCATTTCAGATCTCAGTGGGGAGCAGGGCAAGCAGATTTCAGCATATATATAGGGGGGACAAAATTCAAATCGAGGGTCAAAGGCCCAGTTCAAGATCAAATTGTAAAATGCAATCCATTTTTAAATGATGTGTTGTTATTCTTTTTATAGGTCATAATAGATTATCCACATAGGGCACTTTCATGTGTACACACAATTCAAAAACAAAGGATTTGTGGTTTTCTTATGTATACTTAGTACATCGGCCAATCTGACTTCTTACTACTGCTGCACATCTGGTGTCCCCCCACGTCTTCTGTAACATCTAATCACTGTGGCATTCTGCACTTTTTGGCTCCTGCGTCTCCATATTGCTGGCTGTCAATATTGGGGAATGGGGAAATATGGAAGGCTGTGATATCATAATACAAGGTGAGTCCTACTATATTTATGACCCAGGTGTGTGTTGGGGGGGGAGAACATTTTTATGACAGTTATGTCTCTGCCACAGTGTTTTGTTTGGCCCAAATAAGAAGAACTAGAACAGAAAGATACTATGGGAAGGAAGAATCTGATGCAATTTGTTGTTTCATGCCAGTGAAGTTTGCCTTTTGAAGGTTAATGTTTTATATATTGACTGCAAAAATACCAGGGGTGCTGTCAAGAGAAATACGGGATCATCTTAAATTCACATGCTAGCTGCAGATATGCACAGTAATAATTTTATGTGGATATAAGTTTTTAGGAAGAATGATTTTATATTTAGGGTGCTCTTCCTTTGAGGTAAATGTGGGATCTGAATCTCTATGTTCTCCAGAGAAAGAAGGCACTGGTATGAGAGGAATGACCATGATCCATTTTATATATGTCAGTCAGCTACTGAAAAGTTCACTGAAGGATGAAATGTGCCGTTCTTCAGAGAATTAGCAAATGTTTGAGTTAGAACTAGAAATAATCTTAATAGTTTGGGTTACAGTTTAGTACCTTCTCTTTTGTGATAAATAAACAGACCAAAAGTATGAACACTTATACAATCAAATACTGACTGAACTGCATCCAAATTTAAAGTAATTTGAAATAATTTCAGAATGTCAATGGTCTTGTAGTTTTCAGCCAGGGTAATATCTAGTGCTTCTCTGAGGTTCTTTAAGCAATATTATTTCACTTGTGCCAGAGGCAACAGAAATCCTGCGCTAATTTAGTACAAGAATTCATCATCAGACAGGCATTGTCCCCTAGCACTATTGTCCTCATATTGTATTAGTATGGAAATTCTTCATAAACTAGTTTGCAGGTACACTATAGGAATCCTTTGATGTGGGCATTGCTTATAAATTAGGGTAGCCAAGTTCAGGGATATGACAATCAAGAATGGAGAGATCAGAGAACAATGCACTCTGAGGATGTGGACAAGCTGTTTGTAGGATTGTGACCTACCGCATACATGTTTGACCTTCGTATTTCATAGATCTTGCCAGTTCGCTGGTAGTGTCCAGAGAGCAGAAAACAGCTTGCAGAAAAGCAGAAAAGGAGACTGACCTGGCTGCCTTGAAGGAGGGAGCTGTGAAGCCCCATCCTTTGCTCACTTGTTTGCTAGAGAGGCGGATATTCTTTCTGAGGCACAAGGGTGCTCAAGTGAGTGACGGCTGTGGGCTGTGCGATTTTGAGCTTTCTTGTAAAAGTTGTTTTCTTTCCTCGAGAACATTTCAGAACAAGCTCCTTGCTCCTCGTCTTCTCCCTCCCAAATCCTTGCCGTTTTAAGGGCATCTCTAAAAACTTGGTCTGAAAGTATACCAAGTTTGTGTGAGTACCTCACAGGTAATATCACCAAGCCAAAGTATTTGCCTTGAAACAGAACACATAAGTTTAGTGCTCCAGCAACGCATCGGTGTACACATCTATGCATCCTTTCGCTTTCCCTTAGAGAGCAGCAAGTGGGGAACCAATTAAAACATGTGCACACTTGGGATTGGATTTCAAGCACTGTTTGTTTTGCATGTGTCACCAAACATCTATCACAGTACAGCTATTATCTTTCACCACTGGGCTTTAGGTGATAGACTTGCAGATGAAAAGTCTTCATATTCTATTTCCATTCTCCTGAGCCAGACAGCTCCCACATATGGATTTAGGACTGTCATAACAGCCCAGTATTAGGCTTTGACATGATGCATTGCTACAGTCAGGAACTACTGCAATGCATCACCACGCAGAGCAGCAGATTAATGGGTCTCTATATTAAGGACTGCAGTGATACTTCACATTGCAGCAGCTCCAGAGAAATACTGTCACTGATCTCATGGATTAACAATCCTCACATCAGACATTGCTAGCAGACACATGCCAACTCATGAAAGCGTAGATTTATGAGGGTTGGTTCTGTGAAGTGCTGTGTCAATAGGTAGTAGCAATGATGGATGTTTTTGCCTACCCTGAAGCAGTTCCGATTGTCAGATGATTGGAGCTATTTACAAGGGAAAGTATGATAGAAGGGATCCTGTATAACACAGCTGCTGTGTAGTGCTTTTATCATTACCAAGCCAGGGTGGTAGAATGGTTGGAACAGGGCACTGACTTGGAAAACAGAGACTATGGGACTGGTTCACACAGGCTTTGTCGTCACTTGATCATTGCAGCATCGGGTGGAACCTCACACGTATGAATGAACTATCGTAGCCTAGACATCACAGATAAAAAATTTCACATCGCCTTGCATATGCTCAAGCGCAATATTTTCAGCAAGATTTGAGTCCAGTAGCCAGGGCTCTAGTCGGGGGGGAGCTCTCAGGTACAGAGCTCCGGAAGAGAACCTCTAGGGGGCGGGGCGGTCACGTGGTGAAGCCCCGCCCCCTTCTTTACCCCGCCCTCTGCTTCGATCCTCATTCCGTTTGGGAATGAGGATGAAGCAGGAGGGTAAGTAGCCGGGCCTTCTGACACACTTCCGGTGATGTCAGGGCGTGTGGCCTTCTGTCACTTCCGGTGATGTCAGGGGGCGTGGCATATGCAAATAAGTTATGCTAATGAGTTATGCTAATGAGCTCCGGCAGCTCTTTTTCTACAACAAGACCCCTGCCAGTAGCACCTTATAGACCACCAATATTTCCAGGGCAGTCGAGTCCAACTCTTCGCGACCCCATCGACTAGATCCCGCCAGGCTCTCCTGTCTTCCGCTGTCCTCTGAAGTTTGCTCAGTTTCATGTTTGTTGCATCGATGACACTGTCCAACCATCTCATCCTTTGCCGTCCCCGTCTTCTTTGACCTTCAATCTTTCCCAGCATCAGGGTCTTCTCCAGTGAGTGCTCCCTTCTCATTTGGTGGCCAAAGTATTTGAGCTTCAGTTTCATTATCTGGCCTTCCAGGGAACAGTCAGGGTTGATTTCTTTTAGGATTGACTGATTTGATCTTCTTGCAGTCCAAGGGACTCTCAAGAGTCTTCTCCAGCACCATAGTTCAAAAGAATCTATTCTT
>NW_015173133.1:532014-542989 GCF_001447785.1 Gekko japonicus
TTGGTCCCCCCCCCCCCGTTGGCATTGTTTTGCATGATTTTCATCGGCTTCCATTTTGACTGTATGATTTTTCTTCCACATCTGATCCCTGTAATACTGTTGGTATGCACAAACATATAAAGATGCTTTTGCAGTGATCCCTTCATTTCATTTATCTTCAGGGCTCTAGTCGGGGGGGAGCTCTCAGGTATGGAGCTCCGGAAGAGAACCTCTAGGGGGTGGGGCGGTCACGTGGTGAAGCCCCGCCCCTTCTTTACCCCGCCCTCTGCTTCGATCCTCATTCCGTTTGGGAATGAGGATGAAGCAGGAGGGTAAGTAGCCGGGCCTTCTGACACACTTCCGGTGATGTCAGGGGGTGTGGCCTTCTGTCACTTCCGGTGATGTCAGGGGGCGTGGCATATGCAAATAAGTTATGCTAATGAGTTATGCTAATGAGCTCCGGCAGCTCTTTTTCTACAACAAGACCCCTGCCAGTAGCACCTTATAGACCACCAATATTTCCAGGGCAGAACCTCTTGGGGATCAAAGCTCCCTTCATCACTCCTATCTGATGAAGGGAACTTTGGCTCTTGAAAGCCTATACCTTGGAAATCTTTATGATCTCTAAAGTGCTACTGGACTCAAACCTTGCTCGTCTACGGCAGCTACACAGCTACTCACCTGAAAATATCTTCCAGTATGTCCTTGTGGTGATTGTAAGGGTAGTTAAATAAAGGTAGATTTCCCCCACTGATTTAAAGTGAGTTTTGGATTCTTAATGTAATGATTCAGGCATTCTGGATTAACATGAGGTGTTTTTTTTAAAGTGTGATATTGAGCTTTTACACGATTGACTCTTTTTCCCCCTTGCCTCCTCCCTAGCCCCACAGAATCCTCATAGCTGCAGCCAGGTCAGTTTTGTTTTCATTCATCTATCATTTGAGGGTACAATAAAAAAGAAGATGAGGAGGAGAAGAGGTTGGATTTATATCCTGCCCTTCACTACCCAAAGGAGTCTCAGAGCGGTTTACACTCCCCTTCCCTTCCACTCCCCACAACAGACACCCTGTGATGTAGGTGGGGCTGAGAGAGCTCTGAGAGAACTGCCATTGAGACAACAGCTCTGAAAGAACTTATGACTGACCCAAGGTCACACCAGCAGTTGCATGTAGAGGAGTGGGGAATCAAACCCGGTTCTCCCAGATTAGAGTCCGCACTCCTAACTGCTACACCAAACTGGCTCTCCTGCCATATTGATGATCTTGTTCACATTGCAAAGCTGTGACTGTTCACAGTAGCAATGCCTGCAAGCAGTGACTAACCACCATATCTAGCCCCTAGAATGCACTAACACATTAAAATAGTTTTTTAACTCCAGTCTTAGAATGCAGATAGACCACAGTCAAACTGCTTCATACAGGCTAATGCTACTTTTCAGACTTTTGCAGTGGTGCACCAAAATCTGGATGAAGTAAGAATCCATAATTCTTATTAACAAGTCCAATTACACGAATCGTACATCATGCATGGACAAATCTTTAGTGAAAAGAAGCTAGGGGATTAATGCCATGGTTAAACCAATACATAAAGCAATCTTACTGAGTGTCTGATTGAAAGTACAAAGCATTCCAGTCTAATAAGAATCCAAACACCCAGTTTTCTAATTCATGTAACATATAGTGGCTTGGAAGCATTAATGGTAGATCCCTTCATATTTCTCCCCTAAGACCCAGTAATCAAAAACTGTCTGATTTCTTTTTCATGTGTAGCTTATACAAAATAAGATTTCCCAAACTGCGGGGAGCTTTATAAAGGAACATTTTGCCCCAGATCAAAACTATGCTTTTTAATTGGACAAGTGATCAAGATGAAGTGGTAGGTTAAGAAGAGTGCCATGGTAATGGAGTTTGTATATAAGAAACAAAAATCTGGAATCCGCTGTTATCCGGAAAAGTTAATCCATTTTTCCTGAGCAAAAGTAATTTATGGCCTAACCGGTCTGAGCATCAAACCCAAATAACAATGATGCAGCCGCACATTCCTATTACTGAACTTCCTATCCATCATAATTGGCTGATGGGCTGTTTAGAAACTGCATTAATCATCGCGTTGGCAGAAAGTAAATGAGAATCTCTCTCTCTCTTCCACAAGGCAGCCTCACATACAAAGCATATGTCACCAGTATCAGCTATTTCAAAAATGGGTGTTTCCCTTGAGGTATGAGGTATTTAATAATGTTCCATCCCTGACTGAAACTAAGGCACACCCTTCCACAAGGCTGCACCATCGTTTAATTAAATTTTACTCAACCTGAACTCAGTAGTATCAGATATCTTTCAGATTAACTCTTCAAACAGTCATCATGGGACAGTGTATTCCTGTAAAGGAAAACCCCACAGCAGGTGCTTCTGAGGCACTTTCACCACTGATTGGCCTACGATTGAATTACCTAGGCAGTCCAGCTGCACTGTTGACTGCATCTCTGCAAGTGTGCAACAGACACTGTGAAGGATACTAATGGCACACAGCCAAGGGTTTCAGGATCGTTTAGTGACTGGCTAATTTTTTTGGAGACAGCCAGAGTTTTCACAAGGCATCCGTCCATGCTAGAGAGACATTTTACTTTTTATTTTCTAGAAAATATAAGAATGACATACATTCATGATAGAAGGGCTATGTTTTGCTTTCAATTTGGGGTCCAGCTGCGCGCCAGAGTATTCACAAAGCATCCGTCCATGCTAGAGAGATATTTTACTTTTTTATTTTCTAGAAAATATAAGAATGAGATAAATTAATGATAGAAGGGCTATGGTTTGCTTTCAATTTGGGGTCCAGCTGCGCCTTACAGTAGTACCTGGCTGCTGTCAAAAATGGTAGCCACATGTTCCCTCTTGCCCCTCTGTAATTTACCTTATGATGCTTTAATGTTTTGCATATCAAGGTTGATAATATTGAAAGCCACTGAGAGATTGGAGGGGGATTGACAGGGAAACCACACATTCCTCTGGATTGTTATGCAAGCTAGGGTGTGGGAATGAAACCACTGCTATTAAACCCGTAAGAAGAAAAACTACCATCTGCAGACAAATTGGTATCATAACCTATGACGTTACATTTTTATCCCATCTTTCCTACAAGGAGGTCAGAGTGCTTGGTTCCTTGCCCCCATGTTATCAACACAACAACACTGTAAGGTGGGTTATGCTAAGAGAAAACAGTTGAGGCAGCCTCACATACAAAGCATATGTCACCAGTATCAGCTATTTCAAAAATGGGTGTTTCCCTTGAGGTATGAGGTATTTAATAATGTTCCATCCCTGACTGAAACTAAGGCACACCCTTCCACAAGGCTGCACCATCGTTTAATTAAATTTTACTCAACCTGAACTCAGTAGTATCAGATATCTTTCAGATTAACTCTTCAAACAGTCATCATGGGACAGTGTATTCCTGTAAAGGAAAACCCCACAGCAGGTGCTTCTGAGGCACTTTCACCACTGATTGGCCTACGATTGAATTACCTAGGCAGTCCAGCTGCACTGTTGACTGCATCTCTGCAAGTGTGCAACAGACACTGTGAAGGATACTAATGGCACACAGCCAAGGGTTTCGGGATCATTTAGTGACTGGCTAATTTTTTTGGAGACAGCCAGAGTTTTCACAAGGCATCCGTCCATGCTAGAGAGACATTTTACTTTTTATTTTCTAGAAAATATAAGAATGACATACATTCATGATAGAAGGGCTATGTTTTGCTTTCAATTTGGGGTCCAGCTGCGCCTTACAGTAGTACCTGGCTGCTGTCAAAAATGGTAGCCACATGTTCCCTCTTGCCCCTCTGTAATTTACCTTATGATGCTTTAATGTTTTGCATATCAAGGTTGATGAAATTGAAAGCCACTGAGAGATGGGGGGGGGATTGACAGGGAAACCACACATTCCTCTGGATTGTTATGCAAGCTAGGGTGTGGGAATGAAACCACTGCTATTAAACCCGTAAGAAGAAAAACTACCATCTGCAGACAAATTGGTATCATAACCTATGACGTTACATTTTTATCCCATCTTTCCTACAAGGAGGTCAGAGTGCTTGGTTCCTTGCCCCCATGTTATCAACACAACAACACTGTAAGGTGGGTTATGCTAAGAGAAAACAGTTGCCAACCACACATTAATTACATATACACAAAGGTAGATTCGGGGGGATCGCGGAGGATCGCAGTTCCCCCGGGTGAGGTGCGGGGGGCGGGGCATATGATGAAGCCCCGCCCCCTGCTTCCGGCCGCCCCGCTTCTCACATGTGCCATCAGATAGGCTCGCCAGCTCTGAGTTGGCAATACCTTGGAGATTTTGGGGGTGGAGCCTGAGTGGTGGGTTTAGATTCAGAGGAATTAGCTGTGTTAGTCTGTTGCTGCAAAATAGTCCAAGAGTTCAAATAGCACCTTTAAGACTAACAAATAGCACCTTTAAGACTAACCTTTAAGACGAAGACTAACTGAGTGGTGGGTGTGGCCTTATGACACACTCCCGGTGATGTCAGGGTGTGTAGCATATGCTAATGAGTTATGCTAATGAGTCCCCCTAGCTCTTTTTCTACGAAACGACCCCTGCATATACAGATTGTTTATATTTTTGGTGCTTTGTCCATAATTAGAAAACTTTTTTGAGACTGGGTTTGTCTAGATTGTTGCGTAAGATTAAATAATAGTTTAAAGAAAGAAAAAACACTACACCAAAATGCAAGCAACAATTGCAAGAACCTACAGAAAATGAGTTTGTTTTCTTTAAAAGCAGTAAAATCAGCTAAAACACACCAGCAACATAAAACAGTAAAACATGAAAACATTGAGGGAGAGAGGCAGCAGAAGCCAAGGGACACCCCTGCAAGCGGCAGAAAGAACACAGATGCTGATGATATGCAAAAACAGAAGCTTCGGCCCTGGCACAAGCAGGGGGGGGGCAGGGAGGGCAGGGAGGAGGGGGGTGCATTCCAAACTCTTTACAGTCTGAGTAGCCTCAACAGCAGCAGTAGCAGCAGCAGTCTGCCTCTTCCACCCAGCTGTTTGTATATCACACTGTTGGACATGCTTTCTTCCTTCAACATAGCAGCACACTATTAGCAGATATGAATCCAATTGGGTTCCAAAATGCTCTGCGAAATCCAGTGCCCTGTTGTGTTTCATTAGATGAGCTGGTGGAGGACTGGCGCAGCTGGATCAGAAGCCATCGACTAAATTCCCCCCCCCACGCGCTCTCTTCACTCTCACACCAAACCAGCTCCTTGGTATACCTTGGAGCTGCAGAGGATGAAGCAAGAGCTAAGACGGTTAGAGCAAGGGTGGCGGCGTATTTGCGACAAAGTGCAAGAACATCTTATAGGACATTTATGAAAGCCTATGAGATGACAGTGAAGGCTGCCAAGATGGAATTTCTGTGTGGCCTCCATTGCGTCCACAAGACCTCACCCAGCCCAATTATTTAGAACAAATAGCTCATTAACTTCCCTGCCATAAAGGAAACAAAATGATAAGGAATTGGCCATTGGCTGTGAGACATTTGCAAGCTATTTTGTGGACAAAGTCCTGTCGTTCCACCACGACTTGCTGGCCACAGTTAAAACAGTAAGTGAACTGGAAGCCACTTGACCATCTTCCAGTCCAGTTTTGGACCAATTCAGACGACTCTCCCAGGAGGAGGTCAACAGGACACTGGCAGTTGTGAAGCCCAACATGCGCCTTCTGAATCCATGTCCATCATGGCTTGTTAAAGTCTGTGGAGATGAGATCTGGATTCCCCTGGGGGAAATCATCAACTTGTCCCTAACATCAGGGACATTCCCAGGGAGTCTAAAAGAGGCTGTGGTGAGGCCACTTCTGGAAAAGCCATCTCTGGACCCCACGGTCCTAGCCAACTACCACCCAGTATCAAACCTTTCATTTCTGGGCAAGGTGGTTGAGAGGGAGGTTGCTGAGCAGCTCCAGAGATTCCTGAGTGACTCCTCCATCCTGGACCCATTCCAGTCTGGTTTCTGCCCTGGACATGGGATGGAGACTGTGCTGGTCACCCTCATGGATGACCTCCAGAGGCAGCTGGATCTAGGCAGGTCAGCACTGCTGTTGTTGCTTGATCTGACAGCAGCATTCAACACAGTCAACTATGACCTTCTGACCCACTTCCTCGCTGATGTGAGGATAAAGAGGAGTGCTTTGCAGTGGCAGTCCTCCTTTCCGCATGGTTGGGGACAGAGGGTGGCACTGGGGGAGAGGGCATCTTTGCTTTACTCATTGGTATGTGGTGTCCTGCAAGGGGGAATCGTCTTGGCCCTATGCAGCCAAGGACCAGCATACCTACGGGACCATCTCTCCCCATATGTGCCCCGAAGAGCTTTAATCTCAGCTGAGCAGCACCGTTTGTCAGTCCCCAGCCTGAAGGACATCTGCTTGCCTGGTGGAACATGCTCCTGGTTGAGATCAGGGCTCTGCAGAATTTATTACAATTCCACAGGGCCTGCAAAATGGAGCTGTTCCACCAGACCTTTGGCTGAGGCAGCAGATGTCCAAACGACACTGGCTTTTTTTTATTCGCTTGCTTAATCTGCACACTTTGCCTTCCTGCTTTAAGGGACTACCTTTACCAACTTGGAACCATCACCAGCTGACTTGGATCTCTGTAAGATAAATGTGTCCTTCCTAGCATTAGCGCAGCAGGCACTGTAATTAGAAATTGTTAAGCTGCCATCAGGAATTTTAACTGCAACTGTTGTTTTTATGTTTTATTATTTATTGCTAGATGATTCATTATTGTTTTACTGAATGTTGTAAGCCACCCTGAGCCCACTTGCGGGGTAGGGCAGGATACAAACTGAAATAAATATTTAATGCCTGGCAGGATGTGCAGTGGGTTTTAGATTAAGTCTGAGGTGCCATCCCTAAGGTCCTTTTTGATGAGCCTCCCACTTCAAGAGAAAGACCTTGGGCATTTATTTTGGCTGCTTCAAAATGATGTGACTTTTCCAGCCACAGTCTGCCTTGCTGCTTCTCCAGATCTTGATTTGGCCAGCAAGAGAAAAGGGAAATAGCAGAGTCAAGCCTCTCCAGGAGCTCCACCCCCATCTCATGCCTGCTCTGTCCTTCTGCCTTCCTTGAGAGTTTTCCAAAGGCCTCAGTGCCACTTGGCAAGCAAGAATTTCAAATACCTCTGAAATAAGGAGACTTTCTCCTATGGGCATGAAATTTGCAAGGGGGGACCCTTTGAGTAAGGAGGTACAATGCCTCAGGTTTATCATGCACCTTGGATAAGAAACAAAAAGTTACTGCGGGAAGTATATTTCCTCCTGAAATTAATGGAAACAAAAACACAAGCCAAAAAATGAAAATGATTACACAACAATATGAAGTGAATCTTAAAAAATAAGTTCACACTGCTTTTCACTATGTCTGCTAAAAGAATTATTCCTTTTCTTTAGTACAGTTATTACCCTTGTTCATTTTCTGTTTCCTCCTGTTCATTAATTTGCATTGGTTCAAATGTGAAACACATTTCTCCCCCTGCAACTCTCCCCCAAATTGTTGGCATGAAGTTAACCAGGATAGTACCCCCTGACTCAAGGGACCTTCCCTGCCACTTTCAAACTGGAGACAAAGGTTCCCAGTTTTGAAGCAATTAAAATAAAGGCCTATGAATTTAATGCAATGGACAATGAAGCATGTAGAAAGCTACTTATCCAATTAGCACAAATTATCATGCAGGAAGACATTTGTATTCCTAGGGAAATTTTTGCATGACAGGTTTGGCAGGGACAGACAATGGGCATAGGAGAAAAGTTCTCTGTTCATAGGGAAGGAATGTCTTCACTTGCAGAACTGGAATATCAAAGCATGAACAACACCAGTGCCTGAGGGAAGTTTTCCTCCTTTCCTGGGATTCTCAAGCCCAGGGTGGGGGGGGGCTGTTTTTAAGAAAAATGCTCATGTGAACCTAAACCTTGCCCCTTGTCTACCTTACCTTGCTGCATTTGGTGGATTGCAACATTTTTATACAGCCCATATAACTCCAGTATCAATGTTCCCAGTATTGGAGCCATTCTGGAAGGAAAATGCTGAAAACAAACGACTATTCACAGGCTGCGGTCACACGGATCATTAGCCATGCTACAGAGACGGAAGATAGGTGGATTTTCCGGGCACGATCACAACGCCACATCTGGGAAGCGTAGAGCTCCTGTGGCTCACCCGAGACTTTCCGCCAAAGATGCGGGGTAAAAAACTAAACCGCGGGGCAAGGGCGGGCGCCTGATCGCGTTTCCGGTGGTAGGTCATGGCATCTGGCGCCCGCCCATGTCCCGTCGCTAAAAGTTTTTTCCCAAAGTCTCCACGGGATGCACACAAGCACCCAGCGGCACATGCGCACACTTCGTTTAAAAGCAAACACAGCCTCCTCCTCTTTTCTGTACCCTCCCCACTCCTGGCTTGGCCTGCTCAAGAGAAACTCTCTGTACTGGGCAGCAGAGGGGGAGGTGCAGGGTGGGCGTGGTGGGAGGGTGGCCCGGCTGAAGCTCCTCCTGGAGGGGACCAGATAGAGGACACCGTTTGCATTCCTCTGCAGCCCTGGAAGGGGTTAAACCCACTGAGCCTTTGCTAGAGAGGCCGCTTCTTTGCCGCGCCACAGCATTGTTCTGTGATCGGCACCTCCCCCCTAACCACGGGACCTCGACAGGACTTCGACGGGACATCTGATCGTGCAGCTGTGTGTTATTTTGCTCCGTGGCAAATAGCCACGCTTCCTCCCCGCATTTTCCTGCCCGTGTGCCCGGGGCCACATTCTACATTTTTGTTCAAAAATATGCCTTCCCCGTCCACGTGTCCCTTACATTTTTGGTTCTGAACTTCTTTTAAAAAGTTGTCTGACTTCCTCCATTTCCATGCCCTGATCAAACATAGCTCACCCAACCCACTTTGAAATAAAATTGGAGATCTCAGAAATGCATTTTTCATAATTAAGTAAAGCAATCTTAGGCCCTTCCTCATCACAGGTCTCATATACGGTTTAGCCTCTTGTTCCCTGCAGCAGACTGCCATCCTGCCTTCCAGAGGGCAGATGGAAAGTATTCTCCAATCTCCCCAGTAGTTGCACTGTTGTGTGTCTGGGGGAGGTAGGGTGTCACCCCCGTTTCTACCTCTTCAGTCTGCAGAGTCTGCATTCCAGAGGATACAAGCAAAATATTTTTTATCTCCTCTACAGACTCACTGCCTATCACAGGAGAAACGACTGAGGTAAGCGGGAGCAGCAGGGCAAAAGGTCAGCTGCCTTCTTCTGACTGACTTCTCTGCCTTCTCTGTAAACAAAGTCAAACAGAACCATGGTGCATAAAGAACAAAAAGCAAAAGACTATAAACACTGTGTATGCAAAATATAATAACACCCAATATTGGATGTAATGTATGAAATAAATGAACAAGCCATTAACAAATTCAGAAACAGGAATGATTTTCTTTGTATCTCAATTAGTTAACTGCCAAAAGCACATCTGTAATGCAAGTGGACTGTGTAGTCCCTTATGAACCTACCCAACCACTATGGTCATCTTCAGAGACCCTGATTTGGGTGCCTCTGTTTTCTGAGATTAGGCCTATGGCAACCTATGAAAGGGTGTAATGTATCCAGTCCAGACAAGTCCAGAGACAAATGTCGAGCTTCGCTCCAAGAGACAATGGACTATGCGGATCCTAGCCCGCTCCAATCAGGGGGCTAGGTTCCCGGCGGAGAGCCTATGGGACTCTCGGCCACTGTAAATAACCTATTGGGAAGTAGGGGTGTGTTTTGGGTGGCAGTTTCTTGATGGATATAAGCTGGCCTGCGAGCCAGCCAAAGTCATCTTGTTCTGGATAGAATAAAGTACGCTTTGCTGAAATCACTCTCCGTTTGCGTACTTTTCAGAGGGCCTTCTTAGTCATAGTGCCAAAGCTCTGGAAATCTTTCCCCAGAGAGACTCAGCTGTCCATTTCTGTTGCCATCCTCTGCCTGTAGGAGAAGGCTTTTTATTTGTTTTTTGTTTTGGTGTTCTTTCTGTTTTTATGTTTTTGTATACATTTTAGCTCTGGTTTCAATTGTTTTAATGATTTGGGAGGATTTGTTGGATTTAACCGTTTTTAAGATGTGATTTTATTATGCATATTTTAATTTATTAGCCACTTTGGTGGCCTTTATGGGGCCAGAAAGATGGGGTGTAAATTTTGTAAAATAAAATAAATCATTCATTTGAAAGTAATTCTTGTTCATTCCAATGGAAGTCAATGCTGTTGTCCTAAAACTCACTTGGGCTGTGATCATACGCACAATTAGACCCAACATAGGTGCGAATGCCGGGCGGATTTAAAGGGCACAATCAGACAACATCTGGGAAGCGCCCCGCAGCTGTCGGCAACCTGTTCTGCTCCACCGCAGAAGCGGAGTTAAAAGACACCAGGGAAAGCCCAGTAGTAAACGGGTTGCGGGCCACAGATGGACTTTCCTGTGTCTGATCACTCCAGCGCAATCTCACAGCATCTGGATGGTCTGATCAGGCCATCCTGACTCTGTGCCGTTGTTTTCCCCCCCCCTTCACAGTATGTACAACATCGCAAACTCCATAGGGAGCCCTCGGTGCGGTGGTGCGATTAATCGATCCCTCATTTAAGTGCATGGGGGGGGAATGGCACAACCCCCCCCCCCGCCCCACCAGCACTCCAACTCACCCGCAGTTGCGTCTGATCACACACTGACAGACTGCGCCCGCAGCTTCAAAGGGAGGTGTGATCGTGCAACTGCGGGTCACATTCCACCGGAAGAAATAGCCTCGCTCCCCTCCCTTTTTTCTGGTGTGTGAGACCACAACCTTGGAAGCAAGCTCTGTTTCCTCCTGAGTAAACAATGTTCATATTGGGCAGGTTTTGTGCTTATGATGGCAACCTTAACAGAATATTTGTTCTGTTGAAAATGCAGTGGTGGTGTTTTGCTT
>NW_015173133.1:546616-576086 GCF_001447785.1 Gekko japonicus
CTGCACAACTGGGCCTGACCCAGCATCTGACACCATGCAACTTAGCCAGATTTTTTCATATGAAGGCTTTCATGGGGAGGGAATGAAAACAGGGGAGGGGGAGGATAAAAGTAGCTTTTGGGGGGAAGGAAAGGAGGAGGCAGGAAACTGAGAAGCTATTGGTCTTTCAGAGAAGGGAAATGAAATAGTGGGAGAGGGGGAAATGAGATTCCCCCCCCGCAAGTCCTTTTTGGGTTCCACCCCAAACATGTGACTATTCCTTGATGGCTTCTTGCTCTCTTCTTTGCTTTGGCTTTCTAACTTTTCCTTTGACCTTCTGTGACCACTGCTGAGATTAGACTCTGGGCTCAGGTACAATTGGATTCATTGTCCTTGATTATACAAACTTCCTGACCTCACAAGGATAAAATTGGGGAGAAGGAAAAACAATGTACATTGGTCTGAACTCGATGAAGGAGAGCCTAGTCAGAAATAGGAACTAGAATAGCTCAATCATGAAATGAAAAGCTTAATTGTAGCCTTGAGCCACATAATCAGCGTCACTGTTTCTTTACAGCATACGCTGTTTCAGTGAAAATGCTATCTAAACAAGGTCCAACAAAACTGGAAAAGATTCTTTTGCTTGTTCCTTCAGGTTGCTTAAATTGGCTTTCAGAACTTTCTAAAAGGAAATGTATTCCTGTGTACTGTATTATACCCTCAGATGTGTTATACCCCCAGATGATCGCCACATCCCATTCCGCTGAAGTGCAATAATTTATTCTTCCTGTACAGAGTAATCCATACCTATTAACTTGCTTGACAATGGATAAAAATAGAAAGAGTCTTCTCATGTTCACCACTGTTGCACAGGTGGGGAAATGGAGGTCTGACAGACAGAGGCTAAAGATGTAGAATTTCTTTCTTTGCCTCCTCCACAGAAAGAAAGTTAGTGCAATGAGGCAAGCAAAAGGAACCTAGAGACACAGTTCTTTGAGGCATGCCTCCCAAGTCCCCAAGGAGACTTTCAAAAGGTAAAGAAACTGTCACTTCTTATCAACTAGCTTTCTGAAAAAGAAACATTCAAATGCAGAATTTTTACCTTCTCAGGGAATAAGCCTGTCAGGCAAGGGCAGGCTGAATGCACTGCATGGGGACACAGAGTTCATCAGAGAGAGAGAATTCATGGCAGTGTTATTACAGGAACTTTTAATCAAACTCTGCAAGTCTACATGTACTTCTGTCTTGAAGTCAAAGCTGTAACTTGGTTTCTGATCCAGTACTATTATTTATTTCTGTCTATTTAGGTTGGTTGTGTTGTCTTGAATTTTTCAGCATTGTGCTTTACGACAGCTTTACAGTAGTGTTGCAGCAAGGTATACAATGCTTTCAGGAGTATTCGGTTGCTGTTCTTCATTAAAAAACACCAGGAAGGGTTAGGCACAAAAGACAAATTGGAATAAGTATTTTAAAATTGTCTGTGCTTTACCTTGCATCTTCGAGAAAGTCGTAAATAAGCAATTGTTGGTTGGGCAGATCCGACGCAGATGGTGTTTACAGTCTCCAGAACTTAGTGCTACACTTTATTTATTTATTAACTTCATTTATGCCCTTTCTTCCCAATGGGGACCCAGAAAAGCTTACATTGTTTTGTTCTCCTTCATTTTATCCTTACAACAACCCTGTAAGGTAAGTGAAGTGGAGAGTATGTGACTGGCCCAAAGTCACCCACCAAGCTTCCATGGCATATTAGGGATCTGAACCTGGGTCTCCCAGATCCTTGTGCGATACCACCTCTAATCCACCGTTGCTCCCACTTATAGCCCTGCCTCATTTCCTCCAAGGAGATTTAAAGCAGCATTCTTAGCATCATAACAAACATGAGAGGTGCAGTTCAACAGACGATGCTGCCTTATCTAGATTGGTATTGTCTACCTGACTGGCAGCAGTTCTTTAGGGTCTCAGGATGAAGTCTTTTATCTCACCTAGTATGTGATAGCTGAAGGTGCCAGGGTTTGAACCTAAGACGTTTACATGCAAAGCAGATGTTCTTCCTTCTGAGCTATGGCCCCTTCCCACGAGGTAGATTGGGCTGAGAGAGAGGAATCTGCCTAAGGCCACTCAATGAGTTTTATAGCTGAGTGGGGATCTGAACCCAGATTTCCTTTATCCTAACTCAGCTCTCCAGTCATGGCACTATACTACTGCTTTGCTTATCTCTCAGGCTCAGGACAGGAAATAATCTTTCCTAGTACATACCCCCAAATCAAGGTCTGTTGTTATTGGTAGGAGTAGTAACAGCAACCGCATTCCCTCTTTATGGATGGAGAACTCCTACTGGGGGGTCTTCTTATGCAAATACTTTTTTTAAAAAAAAGTGATTCCCTTTTAATGTTTTACTTTAACTACTCCCAGGCTAGTACCAGCAGCATGGCATCTTGTCCCAACATAATAACATTTTCTCAGAAACAAATTTTTGCACTGGGATTTGTATTAAGATGTAATTTCCTCACAGCAGAATGTGTGTCCTGAGGAAAGAAGTCTGGATTCCAACAAACAGTTGAGTAAAACTGGCAACCGCACCAAAAATAGTGTTGTCTGGAGAGAAGGGCTTGACCAAAGCCATGCAATGGTCATGGTCTTCCAGCTGATGTGGAATATTAAGTGAACGGCATTCTTTTAGTCTCATTTATATTATTCTGGCTGCAGTCACATGAGCCGATTGATCCAAAATCATTGCAGTACCCTTGCAGATTTAAAGAGTATGATCAGACAGCGACGTCTGCCTTCCATGCCCCAGTCATCTCAACCACGTTCTGCCCATCTTCAAAACCAAGTCAACAGACACTTAGGGAAGTCCAGTCTTTACGGATGCCAGCGCTCTCACTCTGCATTCCGGCTGTCTAAACAGTGCTTTTGCAAAGTCAAGCCATTTGGGAAGTCTGAACCTTCCTTTCTGTTTTGCCTCCTTTGGTTGTTTTTTTTATTTAAAAAATCAGGTAACTAAGTACATAATCACCCCTGGCATTGTCAATCACTGTGGCCAAATAGTCATTCTGGATTGGGAGTCCCTGGGGGAGTTGTTGTTGAGTCACAACCCCCCCCCCAAAAAAAAAACCCTCTCTTCTGTTTTTGTGTCAGAGTTGCTGCTTGAGAGCATCCCATGGTTGACACAAAGGTAAATGCACTGAAATCAATGGGACTACTTTCATGTAACTCTGCACTTTACCCCCCATGTATTCCAAGGAAGAAAATCGAAGGGAAGGAGGCTGAGAAGGGCCAGAGTACTTGGCAGATGGATTTTGGAGCTGTCAAAAAGGAGCTGGAGCTTCGGATACACCCTTATGCACATGGGTGAAAGACCCCCCCAAAAAAAGGATGCTGGAACATTCTGAATGATCAACCATGGGGCAAGTGCACAGTGTAGCCAGTTCAGGGTGGACTGTCGGATCAAAACTTCCTGTTTCAAGATAAAATGGTGTAATTAGAGGCACAGCCAGATTGTACCAAACCTGTAGTGTCAATTGTGTTAAACTAAGACTCACTTCAAAGACATGGTAGATGAGAAATAGGAAAGTTACACGGTGCTGTTCACAGTGTTGACCACAGTATGCTTGATTATACTTCTGCTGTCACATAGAATACCCTGTGCCAAGATCATGATGAGGCCACACTGATGCGGTAAACAATGCATATGTGATCAGCAGCATCACACCCCCCATACACATTCACTGGGAAACCACATCACTGAAAGTAGATATTCATGCTTGTACATGTGAAGTGGGCTATATTTCTGATACGATTCTTAGAGAAGAAAGTTCTAGAAAGCAGAGCAAGGCAAGACAGATAGCCCCTCCAGTGTCCGTAAAAACATTATTCTGCTCCACCTGCTTCAGTTCATGGGGTCATTGGACACAGCTGCTATGACAGTGCCTCTCTTTCACTCCATGCTTCCCCATACATCAAACGAGCTCTCATTCTTCTGAGATGTGTGATTCACTCATTAGCATCTGCTTCAGAAACAGTAATGACAGCCTGATGCTTCTCACTGGTGATGAAACACAAAAACAACCTCTTCCTGGTGTACTTTTGGATGCAGAAACTGCTGGGTCAGCATATTCTGCCATGTTAAGTCTACACAGGTACCGAACCAGAAAAACCAGCTGCCGCTGCTTTAGATTATATAGTGTTTATCTGTTCTTTGAATCAAATGGCCAATACAAATATTTCTTTTGGAGTCTATGCTGGGATCTGAGCTTCAGATTTCCCTCCAACAGATTTCCCTGCAGCAGCTGTGCCATAGAATAGATCCAGATATCTTCTATTAGACCAACAATTGCCATTTAGAAGGCAGGAGGCAGAAGCAGGCTTTCAAGCTGCACAGAGGCTTTTCATCAGGAGCACACAGTGGGAGTAAAATAGAAAAGGAGAGGTCTCACTTTGCCAGGTTTGTTGTATGACACACATAATGGTGGTCAAGTAAGAAGGGGAAAGCAGACTTGAAACTTTAGCCCGTGTGAGGAGATTCAGATGTGCCTCTGTTGTTTTGTGTCAAAATAATTCCTGGGTATCCAATGGGGGAGTTCAAAGAGGATTATCAACCACAAACCTTATTTGTGGTAAACCGCAGTTGTTTTTAAAGCAGCCCACATAAAACGTTTGTAGCATTTTTACCTTGTTTCTATATGGGGAAATAACATAATCCTATATTCAGTGACAGAAACGTCCTATAACTTCCTAATCAGTAAATCTGTGAATGACATGGTGCAGTGAATATCATAGCTTGGAAATGTTAGATATCAGTGTACCTTGTCAAAAGAACATGGCCTATTTTCTTTTGCCTTTGTTCTTGATTGACAAATTAATTTTACCAACATCTATAGCCCCACTTTTAAAAAAGTTAATGGAGGCACTCCTAAATTTCAGCAGTAATAGTCAGTTCAGATGAGCTGACACCAACTCATTCATATGATGAGAATCTCATTTCGAGAAGCTTTCATTCCATTGTCAGCAAATGCCCACACTGCTAATGTCCCAAATAATTTCGGTTGCCAGTACACTCTTGTTTGCACCTGCATTGCAATTAGTCTTGGAATCAAACTGCAACTTGTTCTGACCCACACTGGCCTATTGGTGTCAAATAATGTGAATTTTTACTCAGAGCACCAGGTTCAGATTCTATGTTACATGAACATGTATGCAACAGCAGCCCAGCAAACCAACAATGGTCCTTTTAAAACTGAAAACCAGCATTAAGAGAGGATGAGGGGCAGATAAATGTTGGGACCACTAACCCTTGTCTTTTCCAAGTGCTAATTAGGGGTGTGTGCTTAGTATATACCAAGCCAACTAGATACCTGAAAAACACTTTATCAGTATTTTTTGGATATTTGTTCAGCCAAATACAGATCAGAGGTCTGTATTTGGCTCCTGAAGTAGCTGCTCCCTCAATAAAAGACAATATTATTCTGCTTTTATTTCGCTCGGCTACTGGCAGAGTCCTGCATCCCCTGGGGTGCACCTCCCCAGCAAAGGGAAGGTATGTTAACTTTAAATACCTCCTCTTTCCTCTGGGGCTCATGCCACCTCTGTGGCGTGACTCCCCAGCAAAGGGAAGGTATTTTAACTTTAAATATCTTCCCTTCCCTCTGGGGTTTGTGCCACCTCCACAGCATGACTCCCCTTCCTGGGGAGTCACACCACAGAGGCAGCAAGAGCCCGAGAGGGAAGGGGCTGCAGGACTCCACCAATAGCAGAGCCAAATAAAAGCTGAATAATATCGACTATTATTCGGGGGCAGCTACTTCGGTAGCTGAATGCAGATCTTTGATCTGTATTCGGCTGAATAAATACCTGAAAAAATACCAGTAAGGTGTTTTTTAGATATTTATTCCGCTCAGTATATACCAAGTACACAACCCTAATTATACCCTATGGGGATGGTCCCCATAGGGTATAATGGATTAGAATATATTCAGGTTCCCAAATATTGACTGGAATACCAGTGGAATACTGATAGTGGCATTTGGGTATATTCGGGTGTATGGATATTTTTCAGGTCCAACAGACCCAAATCCGAAATGACCCCCCTAAAAAAAATTTTTTGCACACCCCTATAATTGCCCTTCTAAGCATTGCATCCAAAGGAGTTGAAATCTTGTACAAACCTTGTCTGGGTGGGGGAGGGGATTTGGAAAAGGGAAATGATGGACAGGGATAGTACTTCCTACCATTTCCCTCCAAGCCTAGTCCTTCTTTATGCACGTGAAATTTGTGACTCTGAGGGTGGAGGAGGGTTTGCTATAACACAGTTAAAACCAGACTGTTGTTTCTTGTATTTTTAATTCACATTCAAAGAAGCTAAAGCAGAAGCCATAAAAATTAATCAATTAAAATGAAATCTAACCAGTTTGACACCAAAATACAGCTTGGCAACAATGCAGGGGGGAGGAAAACTCTTTGTTAAATGCCACTTGAAAGACAACAGTATTTTACAAACACTCAGAAATGGGAAAGTTCTTGGTAGCACTTCTGGAAGAACATGCCATAGGGTGGACACCACCAATGGACATGCTCAAGCTCTCACTCCACTCTCCTCTGGTGATAAAGAGATGATACCATCAACAGAGCTTGCTGGTCTAATGTTAATTGGTACAGACTCACATATAGAAAGGTGTGTATAGGTGTATGGACCACTCACTGAAAAGTTTTAAGAGCTAATACCAGCACTTCGGACTGAAAAGCAAATTGGTCACCACTGAAGCTAGCACAGAACAAGCTGAGTTGTTGGATGCTGCCGACCTCCAGATAACAGAAAGGCAGTGACAGCATTTGAAACTTCTGAGCTCTCCTTTTACAGATTTCTTTTATCTAAACCCAGCACTCCAGTCACTGTGATGCAGTAGTCAACCCTGGAAGTTACAGAAACATAGCAAAATCAAACTGTCTAGAAAGGAAACAAGCTTATGCATTGGTATAAATGGGGGGGAACCTATTCTTAGCAACAGCTTTATTTCAAAGCTCATCCTTGGCAGTTGTATCCTACCACAGTACTCAGCTAAAATCAGAACTGTCCAGAAGAGTCTCTTGCATTGGAGGAAGACACCTTGCACCGAAGGAATGCACTGGCAGGTTACAACTCAGTATTTGCATAGTGCTTCTACCTAGAAGAGAAGAAGAAGAGATTGGATTTATACCCCCCCTTCACTACTCAAAGGTGTCCCAGAGCGGCTTACAAACTCCTTTCCCTTCCCCTCCCCACCACTGACACCCTGTGAGGTCGGTGGGGCTGAGAGAGCTCTGACAGAAACTGCTCTTTTTTCAAGAACAGCTCTTAACAGAACTACGGCTTGCCCAAGGTCATCCAGCCAGGTGCAAATGGAAGAGTGGGGAATCAAGCCCGGTTCTCCCATATTCTCATTATATCATTACTGTAATGGTACAACAACCCTGTAGGGTAAGTGTGAGTTGTCATTCTGCCATATGGCAGGGGCGCTAAGACAGAAAGAGTGACCAAGGAAACAAGAATTCTAAGTTGCCATCACTGCTCTGTAAAGTGGACTGTTAGCAAAGCAGAGTGCTATGGGACTTTTAAAGGCTTTTGTTCCCTTGAACACAAACAAAAAGCTGTGGGTCCTGGAAGGTGGGGGACCCTCTGGAGAAGCATGCAGTGGTTTGTGAGGGGACTGAACTGCCATGAAAATTAGGAATACTCCTTATGCAATAGTATTTCAGGAACATGCTGGACTCCTTGCTATAGCAGATAACTGCCACAAGCCTTAGCATTTGTCACAATATCCCCTAGATGTCTCTTTTATTATATTTAACAAACACTCAGAAATGTACCAAAAGATGATAAGGAAAGGAGACTTGAGTAAAAGCCCTTTAACTTGATCAGTTTATAGCACAACCAATGTGGCTGTTAGTTATAAGCTATAGGAGATTTACAGTGCAATCGTAAACAGTTACATCTTTCTATGCTGTTTGATATCTCCCCTCAGTGTAAGGTTGTGGATATGTCATTTTCCCAGTAATGACTGTACGTGTAATATTTTGCAGCTGGAAAACATGGCTCCTTCCAATATAGTGCAGAGAATAGTCACAAGCAATGTTCCCTCTAAGCTGTGGAGTCTTGTGAGCAAAAATTCTACTCTCTGAGCTACTGGCATCAAAGCTGTGAGCCAGCAATTTGGCTACTGCATCAATTCGTTTGCTCTGGAGCCCTTCCTTCTGAGCGGAGACAAAAATGTGTGAGCCGGAGGCTAAAAAACTCTGAGCTAGCTCACACGAACTCAGCTTAGAGGGAACACTGGTCACAAGGATGGGCACAGTAATAAGACCAGCGGAAAAGGGGGGGGACTGTGACAATTTAGCGCTTAATGATATATTCATAAATCATAATATACAATGACAAAAAATGAACAATATATATAGTGAATGTAGACAGTGGTCTCCGGAATGGTGTGCCATTTCGACAACGATCTTCTTCTGAACAAGGATGTGTACATAAACTGTGTTTTAACAATTCATTTCTCTTGGTGACGTATTGAAAATATCACTGCTGATTCACTTCATCATAAAGCTATGCTTACAGCTAGGTTCTTCAATGGGCTATAGTTGCTAAATGCCTCCTAGGAGGACTGGACTCCTTAGGAGAAGAGGAGTCCAGTATAGCCTGCTCTGAGTCAGCAGAAGTAGGCAAGCAGGAAGATGAGCTTATCAGGATTCACAGCCAACAGCTGGTGCAGAGCCACCAACCCCCTCCAGCCATGATTCAATAGGTAAAACTCAGTTGTTCATTTCCAGTCCTCCATATCACCCACACCCTTAGAGTACCACAGACAGAGGCTACAAACAGAACTACAGGGGAGATGACAAAGTGCATGCCTACTGGCCCAATGCCAGCTGCTTGAGTAGCTGCAGGATTACTCCAGAGCACTGGCTGCAAACATGACCCTTAAGCATATTACTATAAAAACCAGCCAAGGGAGGCCGTTAGTGTGGAAGCAACAAGTTGAAATCCCTCTGACTCTGTGACCACTACAGTGGATCCTGCCTGAACCCTGTGACTCTTTGGACCATTTCCTGACTCTTTCTTCATCTTGCTCCTGAACCTGCTTGCGAGTAACTCTCAGATTCTCAGACCTTGCTGTATGGACTGACCCTTGGATTAGACTCCTCCTGACAGCTCTTGACTCTGTGCATAACTTTGGACTGGACCTTGACTACGCTTCTTGAGTTGGTGCCCTTGCGTTACTTGCTCCATGCTCTGACAGCTTGCCCTATGCTGTTCCTAGCCCAGCTCACAACAGTTGCTCTGTTGTCAACATTTAAAATTATTACCCTTCAGGTCTGCTAGAATCTCTGGCACTCACATCACTAAGAAAAGTGACTTAACCTTTATTAGTAAAATCATGTTTCTCAAAAGAAGAGCTTCAGTCTTGAGTCTTGGAGTTGAGTCCCCCCCCATGCAAAATGTTGACATCTTGTTGTGAGTAGAAAGAACAGCACTATCTTCAGCAACCAGCTCAGCAGGAGGTTTGGGGGCAGGGAGTAGAACTGGAAGTGTTTGGAACAAGACCTCCCAATTTTCAGCATATCAACCAGCATATCAACCACTAAAGAATGTCCCCTCTCTATCCAAAAGACAATCTCTGTATATCAACCAGAATGAGTACTGCATGTTATTTCAATGACAACATTTGTTGTCGTTATTTATACTGTATATTGTTATAGAATTGTAAGCAGCTTTGGGAGCCATTCTGATTGAAAAGTGCGGTATAAATATAATAAATACTTGAGTGACGGTGACGTGTTCTCCCCTTTTAGTACTAGCAAATTGAGCAATCAGGGCTACAGCTAAGCCTCTCCCCCCAGTGTGTGAGAAAAAAATACTATTCTACTGTTGCCAGCTTGTGGATAGCACACATATTGTATTATGGAGGGAAGGGTTGTTAGTTTTTGGAAAGGCCCTGATTATCCACATTTCCATCTTCTCAATTCTTGTGCTTTCTGCCAAGTGAACATGTCTTGGATAAAATTAAACATAACAATAATCACTGGGGTACTACTCTTTTCTACAGATGGTATCTCCCTATATTATAAAAGCCTTTTGGAGGTGGCACTCTCCAGAACATTCGACACACTCCAAAATTGGTTGGTGCCCTGGAGTGTCACTCACAGGGCGTCTGTCTCCACTGGCTGCATTACTGCCTCCCTTGCCATGGTCCCGTCCACAGAGGCGGCACCCGGCATCTCGCTCCCACTCTCCTTGTGGCGGGTAGACGGGACAGAAGCTCTGACACCCGGGGACCGGAGCCCGATCATGCCATCGCCGTGGTTGTCCTTGCCCCAGTGCAAGTCACCACCCACCCTGCATGTGGCTGGATGACGGACAGGACAGGCGCTCCAGTGGAGGGGGGCCCAGCCCGAGCCTGCTGCCGTCACCCCAGCCAGGCCACAGGTGGCCGGCTAGCCATCCGGCAAGGTGGACTGGCAAGGAAAGGCCTCCGGCAGCCCCCAGCTCACCTCTCCCCATTCGCCTACCCAGCAGGCCCCTGCACCAGCTTTCCCCACTCGCCCGCCGAGTGGGATGGGGGAAGGCCTCTGGGGGCACCTGCGCCACCTCTCCCCGCTCACCCACCCCCACACCAGCTTTCCCCACTTGCCTGCTGAGCGGGATGGGGGAGGCCTTCGGAGGCACCCATGCCAACTCTCCCCACTCACCTGCCAAGCGGGATGGGGAGAAGGCCTCTGGAGGCACCTGCTCCACCTCTCCCCACACGCCCACTGAGTGGGATGGGGGGAAGGCCTCCGGAGGCACCCATGCCACCTTCTCCCCACTTGCCTGCTGAGCCGCCCAGGCGGGGAAAGGTCTCCAGAGGCCCACGCCCAGGGGAGCGGATGAGGCCTGGCACCCTGGTCCACTGGAACCTCCACCGGTGGTGGGGTTCAGGCAGGGGCTGCGGCCAGGTGGCCTGGCCCCCTGGGATCTCGAGCAGCAGGGGGGAAGACACGAGGGGAGCCGCCGCCGGCTGGCCTGCCTAGCACTCATTGTCTTTATTGCCACAACGGGCCTTCTTCCTAGTATTGATAATAAATATGATCATCAAAGCCAAAGTCAGGAGCCAGAATTCTTTCTGAGTCTATGCCAAAGGGGAAAGCACCATGATTAGCTTCTACTTTCCTGTGTTTGTTTGATTTTAGTTCATTACATATGTCACTATCTTTTTAAAATTTATTTTGACCAGTCTTAACCCCCCCCCCAAAAAAAATCAGGAGACAATTTTTGTGGCTTTTATCAACAATTAATTATTCAAATATCACTCAAAAATTACCTTTTTATCCCATCCAAATATATTCTCTGTTCTGGTAAGATAACTGAGTATGTAAATGATTTACTCAACTTTTGTAGAACTTAGAAAATATCATTTTATAAACTTTAGTTATGTTTTAATCTTTTTACACTACTGTGTCTTCAGTCCTAAGTATGCTGTCTTACTTATGAGCAATGCTGCACAATGAGTTACTTCTGAGCAAACATTCAAAGATTTGGGCTGCATGAATGACTCCTTACATCAGCTCTCTTTGAAAGGAAGGAAGCGATTCTGACATCACCGCTTCAGGAGAGTTGCCTGTCTATTCTTAAAATAAACATTTTGGCCCACTTTCCTTACTGAGCATCTGCCCTCCTGTTCTCTTCTTAACATTTAATGTAAGACGACGGTGCACTTTTACCCTACCTACTAAACCATTGCACCATACTGATCTATGTGACATATTCTTTAACTATGTTTTTTTGGTCAGTCCAATATATTTTAGCGGTTCTCCTTATGGCTACTTTGAAGGTCATGTAACTGTTCCAGGAAAGGTCAGTTCTAATAAATATACAGCTTGGGGGTGGGGATTTTCTGTCATCACACAGCCTAGGCTAAGTAGTCATTCATCTATTATCTCATCTCTTTTAGTTGAGGGGTGAATGTGGCTCAGACACTGCTTCGATCAAATCCTGCCTTGCATAGATTCTCTAAGAACATTCATCTGCCTTGCGTTACTACATTAGGCTTGAACTGTGTTTTTAGAAACCACTTACTCTCTGTTCCCCACCACACACACACACACAAACATTTCTAAACTGCACACACCATCTGTGCAACCAACAGCATGAATAAGCTAAATTTTGTTTTCCTGAGGGGCTTGACTGGGCAAGGTGAGGCAGCCATTGCTAAAGAAGTGTAGGCAACTGCTGAAGTGGTACTGGAAAGAGCACCTTCTGGTCTTTTCCCACTTCCACGATGCCTCTGAGGCTCCATCGCACATGCATGCATCCCGTATCAGCATCTCACACACCCACATATGTTGCCATTCACTCAGTAAACACACTAGCCCTGTTCACAAGTTACAGTGAATTCTGCAAATAACTTTGTTGATGGAGCACAGGCAATGAAGCAAGTCAAGGATCTGTTGCCACTGCTTCCCCCCCCCCCCCCCGTGCACATATTGTAATGTATCCAGTCCAGACCGCATGGCCGGCTTGGGCTCCACGTGGTCAGGCACAAACGTCGAGCTTCGCTCCAAGAGACAATGGACTATGCGGATCCTAGCCCACTCCAATCAGGGGGCTAGGTTCCTGGCCGAGAGCCTATGGGACTCTCGGCCACTGTAAATAACCTATTGGGAAGTGGGGGGTGTGTGTTTTGGGTGGCGGTTTCTCGGGGAATATAAGCCGGCCTGCGAGCCGGCCAAAGTCGGCTTGTTCCTGATCGAATAAAGTACGCTTTGCTGAAATCACTCTCCGTCTGCGTACTTTTCACATATATTTTAGTATTCCTGGGTCTTTAAGAAAGTGGAGGCGGGGAAGATTCAGTGCTGTTGCCAGGCAGAGCAAGAGTGATTATTCAGCTGTTTCTGGGCAGATAAGGTACTAAGGACATGGTCAGGAAGACTGGTACAATGGGCAGTGAAAAGTAGTCAGTGTGGAACCTCTTTTGCTAGGTAACTCTGCAGACAGGGAATGTGCAAAGCAACAGTGGGGAACAGGCCAGGATTAATCCATGATGTCCAAATCCTTAGGTCCCATGAAACCATAATTAAGACCAAATGGTTAATAAAAGAACTTGCAACTATGGCTTCAGATTCAAGTTTGACAAATGCCAACTAATCTTAGTGAAGTGGCCCATGTTTTGACAATTACCTAACCATAGTTAGTTTAATTAAACTATGGTTTTGCATGACATCTGAGCTGAATGATATATTTCCCCCCTTCCTTTCATTCCCAGTATATTAGTCCTCTGCTGCTCTGTTAAAGTGTTATTGCATTGATGGCTTTGGAATAGCAGCTGCTGGTTAATGTGCTCTAGCTCTGTCTAGTCCAAGGATCCAAGAAGGTAGATATAGAATGGCTTTTTTCCCCTTATGTGTGTCTTATCACTAGGCGCTGCCGCCATTGAGACATGAATGTGCACAAGTGAACTTGCCTTTAATTGTGGCAGAAGGTTGAATACTAAAAACTTGTGTTTCTCTCAGCTACTCTGATTTTTCAGTTTATTCTCTTGCATGGAGACTGTCCAGTTTGGCTAGTCCTTGTTTACAGATGGTACCCCAAACTGAATAGAGTTCCCAGACCCCCTGGTGGAGGCAGGGGTCCCCCGCCACCAGGCCCCACCCCCTGCCACCAATCAGCTGGCCAGCAGGGGGATTTACCAGGAGAGAGAGTGAGGCCCAGGCTATGTCACTGGTAATATGGCGACGTCACTTGCAGCGCACACCAGAAGTAACATCATCACATTAGTGCCATTTGGACAACGCTCTGGTATTTGGGCAAAAACTATGGTGGAAGCCATTCTTATCATAGAGTTTTTGCCCAAATACCAGAGGCTTGCCTAATGGCATGATGTGATGATGTCACTTTTAGTGTACATTGGAAGTGACATAGCCATGTTACTGATGATATCTCCTGGGCCTCCGTTTCTCTCCTGGTAGGTTCTCCCACCCCCAGCCAGTTGACAGGATGGACCCAACCAGTGACAATGGAACATCCAGTAGAAATACAGAGACTTTTGTTGTTGTTGTTGTTCAGTCACACAGTCGAGTCCAACTCTTTGCAACCACATGGACCAGCTCCCGCCAGGCCCTCCTGTCTTCCGCCGTCCTCTGAAGTTGGCTCAATTTCATGTCCGTTGCATCAATGACACTGTCTAACCATCTCATCCTTTGCCGTCCCCGTCTTCTTTGACCTTCAATCTTTCTCAGCATCAGGGTCTTCTCCAGTGAGGGCTCCCTTCTCATTTGGTGGCCAAAGTATTTGAGCTTCAGTTTCATTATCTGGCCTTCCAGGGAACAGTCAGGGTTGATTTCTTTTAGGATTGACTGATTTGATCTTCTTGCCGTCCAAGGGACTCTCAAGAGTCTTCTCCAGCACCATAGTTCAAAAGAATCTATTCTTCGGCGCTCGGCCTTCCTTATAGTCTAACTCTCGCAGCCATACATGACTACTGGGAATACCATTGCTTTGACCATGCGGACTTTTGTTGGCAGGGTGATGTCTCTACATTTTATCATGTTGTTTAGGTTCACCATCGCTTTCCTCCCAAGGAGCAGGCGTCTTTTAATTTCATGGCTGCAGTCACAGTCTGCGGTGATCTGGGATCCCAGGAACGTGAAGTGTGTCACTACTTCCACGCCTTCCCCTTCTATTTGCCAAGGAGTGATGGGGCCGGCTGCCATGATCTTAGCCCCTTCAATAAAACACTGATACTGCCCTCATATCCACTCAAGTAATACTGTCAAAGGACCCATTAACATTAGTTATCATTAGACTGTTCATCTGTGCAAGTTTTAACATGATTCGTTCTATCACGCACTAGCAATGCCTTCTGCCATTTATGTGGTCCAGGCTGGGCAAGAATATAAATGGACATAACCCAGGCCTTAAAATGGAAACATTCAGCAATGAGTGAGGGAATATTCCACCTTCCCTGGATATCCAGTAGTACACACCTTCAACCCATGGGTCAGGCCTATCAGGTAGGTTGCATAGCACCAACCACTGAGTTGCAAGCCCACAGAGAGCTACCAGCTGCCTCTTCAATCCTTTCTGGTATGCATTAAAATTTCAAACTGTAGACAAAACCAAAATAGCACATAGGAAAGAGAATAAATACACTTGGCCTTTCAAGCAAAATGCCTGCTTTTTAAAGAACCCTTTTACCTGACTGGTCTTTTTTGCAGCTAATAAACCAGTAAGATCAACATCAAGTCAGTTCCAGACTGGTTTTTTGAGAGGGTGTTACAGACCAGCAGCTTGATAACCTGAGGCAAAATGCTTGAAATAGTAATTAGCTAAATGTAGATGTACACTTAGCTGAAAAATGCCTTGAGTGATAATGAATACCTTGTTGCTATAAAAATAGGTCTTTCAAAAGAAAATTGCACTTAAGCACTGTCAAATCCACTCCTATAGGCAAATGCTTACTTTGCCACATGTTGGCTATGTATTCACAAAGTTATTTTGTTTCCTTCATTTGTTTCTCTTATGGGCTGTTTTCATGCCATAAAGGAGAACAAGCTATTTTGTCCTGAAATTATATTTTAACATTGTTTTTTATAATGACAGCCATGCATTTGGATAATATTATGCATTATCCAGAATATAAATTTTCCTCTAGAGAATCATTTACATGTAACTCTCTTTGATCCTCTCCCTTGTATCTTTAGGATGTTTTCCCATAACAAAATAATTTCATTATAGTAGAAGCAAAGAATAATGCATAACAAATCAATGTATATAAACACTGAGAGAAATCCATTTAAGGGGGGAAAGTAAGGAAACACTGGGGAAAAGACAGCTTTTGCAAATCTGCAGGAGTCCAAAACTTTGACATGTTGTTCCTTCCACATTTGCCTACTGTCTCTTAGAAACCAGTTCCCACATTATGGTTCCTAGGTGTATGTCTCAGATTTTTCATGTGCATATGAGATATTTGGGGAATGCATTTTATCATATACATACATACATTCATACACCTTTATCGGCATGTTAACAATCACAGAATGAGTAAAGCATCTTATCCATAATATGTAAAACGAACAAATATAAATTGACATAAAATAAAACAGTACTATCTAAAATCTAAAGTTTCCTTGAATTTTGAGAACTTCTACAAGAAATTTGGCGACAACATTAATAATTTCAGAATCCGAGTCATTCAGAAGAAACTGACATTTCAATTTGTTGCTCAAGTATCTTTTAGGATGGAGTAAGTTTGAGAGCAGTTTTTTCCAAGGCGATGCATACAAAGAGCAATCAATAATTAAATGCTCAATCGTGTCTAGGGAATTAAGGCTCCAGGAACACAAACATTCTTGTCTTGGGATCTGATGGTATCTGCCATAGAACATCCTAGAAGAAAATGCATTAGCCCTAGCCAATAAAAAAGCTCTGCGCTGTAAAGGGATGTCAAGATTATAAAGATATCAAACCATCTTGCCTAAGTGATTGGTAAGACGGATCATGGCGGGTGAACAGATATGTGGTTGGGATGGTTGTAATTTTTGCAATTTGATATCTAGAAATGGTTGTTTAATCAATTTGGAGATATAAGATTCATCGGCTAGGGCTAAATCATCAAGAGGGACTCCTAGTTTCTTTAGTTTATACTTAACTGTGGTGTCCCAAAAAGTATTATGCAATTCTTTATTCAGGGAGTATAAAAGAGAACCTGGTTCAGCTCTAAAACAGAGCTTAAGCCATTATTGTCTCTCATTGGTCTCAATCAGATTTTGGCCCACTTCTAGACAGATAGTAAAATAGGATACACATTTAGGAATGCCCATAATTTGTCTGAGGAAGATTGCTTGTATGTTCTCCATTCCATGATTGAGGGCATTAAACTATATAGGAATACCATACAGAACTTGAGGTAAGAGTTTAGAGTTAAAAATTCTCTTTTTTAAAAAAAAAATTAAGCAATTTTATTGAAGAAAGAACGTTATAATTTTACCACCACCAAAATCAATTAATCATATAAAAAACAAAACTTCACATGCACGCTTTGTCTTATTCTTCATCTTCCTTCTTACTTCTCTCAAAATTATTACAAAGTATTATTTATAAATTTTCAAGCACTTAGCTCATTTATAGTAATTTACAATATATTGACAAATTAATCTTGAACTAAATCATAATCATGAGTAATCTCAGTCCTCGGAGGCCTCAGGGGTCAGGAGGGTATAGGCCCTCCTTCTGGGGACTGATTGGTCCTGAGGGGACATACGCAGACATTCGCCACATTCCCGCCACTCATTAGCTTAAGACAAAATTATTCTATATTACCCCAAAACCCAAATTGTTATATTGTGTCCACACTCTCTTCAAAATCTTCATGGTCTTCAGAAGTACAAACCCGAGTCGTTTTAGCTGACATGAGAGGCGAGCGCTCTTTCCTTTTGCCAGTTCTCTTTTCTTGAGATTCAGAAGGGGAAGGATTTAAACCAGCCAGCATAATTTCACCTGAGACAAAGTCATAAGCAAAATAGGAAGTTGAGCCCTGTTGGATGCATAGCTTGCCCGTACAGAGCCATCAGTATTTTATTCCAAGTTCCCGCAGTTTGGCTGTGGTGCTTTTAAGATCTCTTCTTATCTTTAAACATTCAGGAGGGAGGTCTGGAAAGACTTGAATCTTCCCCCACTGGAAGTCAAGGCCACCCCTTGCCCTAGCCTCCGAGAGGATTTTCTGTCGTGTTCGAAAATCTTTGAATTCTGCTAGTATATCTCTAGTATATAGTGAGGAAGTAGATTCTTCACATACTTTTCCAATGTGATAAACCCTCTGTAGGAGGGGTGTGACACTGGACTCTAGGTTTAGAGTGCTCGCCAGCCAATTTGCCCAAAATATATTCAGCTCTGTTCCAGCTTCAGCGTTTGCTCCAAACCCCCTGAACTTCAAAGAAAGCTCACGGCTGCGATGATCCAGAGACAGGATACACTCCCTGGCCCAGGCATCTGCAGTTTTCGTAGATAATTGCCTTTCAAGCTCTGTAGCTTTAAGAAGAGCCATATCTGCTTTATGGTTTGTTTGCTTTTGGAGCTCTTCTAATTCATCCATGCGTTGGAATGCTAGCTTGAGCATTTCAGTGATATCGTTTCTCAACTCCTGACGTTGTTTAGTTAATGCATGCATCAGAAAATTTGCAGTGAGTGGGGTCTCTTCAGCTATTTGTTCACCCCTCCCCAGCGTTGCTGTCGAGGTGGAAGGAGCGTCTGTAGCTGAAAAGAACTCTGTTAGACGCAGCCCACTTTCCTGCTTGTTTTTCCCCTTCTTGCCAACTTTAGGTGCCATCATTCACAATGTGTTTATTTGCTTTGGGAAGAGTAAAAATAATCACATTTGAGCAGCCAGGCAGCAAACTCTGGACACCGGCTGCTAATCCGGAAGTTGGTCGCAGCCACTCCCCCAAGTTAAAAATTCTAATCACTGCAGGAACGCATTGATTTCCTTTAGCGAAGAAAAAGGACTTAAGTTGGTTTAGAGAGACTTTAGTTAATTTTATAACTCTACTCCAATGAGTCGTCCAATTAAGGTTATGGTTATAAGTAACACTCAAGTATTTATAACTTTTGACTTGTTGGAGTCTGACATTTCCAATATACCATCTATATACATTTCCAATATACCATCTATAAAGAGTCCATTTTTTTGAGAACACAACCACATTTGACTTGGAAGGCCGAGTGCTGAAGAATAGATGCTTTTGAATTATGGTGTTGGAGAAGACTCTTGAGAATCCCTTGGGCTGCAAGGAGATTGAATCAATCAATCCTAAAAGAAATCAACCCTGACTGTTCCCTGGAAGGCCAGATACTGAAGCTGAAGCTCAAATACTTTGGCCACCAAATGAGAAGGGAGCACTCACTGGAGAAGACCCTGATGCTGGGAAAGATTGAAGGGAAAAGAAGAAAGGGACAGCAAAGGATGAGATGGTTAGACAGTATTATCAATGCAATGAACATGAAATTAAGCAAACTCCAGAGCATGACGGAAGACAGGAAGGCCTGGCATGATGTGGTCCATGGGGTTGCAAAGAGTCAGACTCGACTGTGACTCGACTGTGCAGCTGAACAACAACAATGACAATTAATTTTAAGTGAGTTTAAGTGACAATAGTTATTAAAAGCTTCTAGGTACCTTTGGAGACCAACTTTAGTAAAAGATAAGATAGCAGTATCATCCGCATATAAAAGAATAGGTATTGTTTAACCTCCTAATTTGGGTGGGTCATGTTATCATATAGAAACAGCCATGAGATAGCCAGGAAAGGTAGCACCTGTCAGGCGCACACTCACAGACCTAAATAACCTAGATAATAAATGGTCCCAAATTGTGCAGCAAACTTCATTGCATTCTCTTTAAAGTGCCTAACAACACATTACACAGTCCTCATGTATTGACTATGTCTACCATGAGGAATTTCTGTCTGATAAAAACACTAAGTTCAGTTCAGATCAGGACCATGATGCATGAAACGGGGGGCGTAAGTGTTCCCCTCAAGTCATTTTCCTGGCCTGAAACAGCCCCAGCCAATTTTTCCAGTTGGAGAAGTCTCCATGTACCCCATTAATATATGAGGAATCCACAAGCAGGCAAATAGCTGTCCTTCAGGGTCATTTCTGGTTGGTAAAAGGGTACGGGGGGGGGAAGGCTTAAGCACCCTGTCCCTTTGCACCACAGCCCTAGTCTGAATTGGGTCCCATGAACTTGGCAAGGGTGTTCCCAGCAGGAAACTGGCAGAGCATGTCTGATAGAAAGTTCTCATGCTGGACCCAGACATGATGCAAGGACTGTAGAGTGTTTATTTAAGCCCTTAGTCTATTGTCATCATTGCAATTCAGAAATCAATCATGTACACCATATATGTGTGCTTGGAGGGATGGAAGAGTGAGTGGAGCAAAAAGAGTATCTTCCCTTCCAGTGGATCAGGAATAGATAAAGCCTGACCTAGAAGACCCTTGACTGATTTTAGCTGTCTCAAAAGGACTGACAAGTAAATTAGACAGAACTAAAAGACGGTTAAAAAAAAATCTTTTTATTCCCAAATTTACAGCTTGGAGGAGCCATATAAAATAAGATATCCTCTCAGATAAGAGAAGGGCATCCATACTTCATAGAAATCCCCTGTGACACGTTGCTATTTCCTTGTACTAGAGTCATCTTCAACAGAGTAATGTCACAAGCTTCCCACTGTAAGATTGCTTAATGATGCAATCCTACACTCATTGACATCAGTGAGAAAATTTCTCTAGATTTCATTGGAATTAGGACACTAATTCTCTATGATCATCCTCACACTTTCAACACTGTTGATTTGTTTAAACTGGTTACTTTAGAGCATTCCCACTGAAGTCAAATCTGTGAAACATTTTCCTAGAAAATGGCTCCTACAATTGGGTTATGCGACCTGGGCAGGGCCGTAGTCAGGATTTTTTTTACTTTGGAGGGCATTTTTACTTTGGAGGGCTGCACACACTGCCAGCAGGCAAGGCAGGGAGATTGCTTGGTTTAGCATGAAAAATAAAATAAAATATACCAGCTGGATGGGAAGTCAGGAGGCCTGGGCAGTAAGTTAGGGGGTGCCGGCCCCAAGATGCCCCACTGTAGCTATGGGCCTGGACCCAAGTTGTGGTAGATTTCACCAACTGCGCTGCAATTGCACTGCATCATTGTGCCTTGTAAATGAGAATACACACTACAACATCAGATGGAAATCTGTCCCTTAGTAAGAGGTGCATGGAGTGGCTGGCCTGGCTCCACTTTGTAGGGTGAATTAGGTGGGTGAATTAGGTTGGATACCTCATTACAGGGCCATAGCCCCTTCCCATTCAGTCAAGAAACTGCCTGTCACCTTGAGCCTTCCTACTAAGCTAGAATGATGAAGATTTGTACACACCCAACCCAGGCCTGATCTAGAGACAATTGGCAGGATTTATGCTTAAAACACTCATCACACTATCAACAAAATCTGAATTGCTTAATAAAATACACATTGAGTGATGTACTGCTAATCCAGGGGTCAAAGTTCTTATTAACACTTCCCAAAATTGAAATCCCTTTTATATGAAGAGGTGGCATTTTACAATCCTAAATATATTTATGAACAACTAAATCTCACTGAACTCAGTAACACTTGTTTCTGAGTAAATATGTTTATGATAGAGCTGCCATTGTTACATGCCTCTGTGAAGATACAGTCAGCTTAATTATTCTCTTGCAGAAAAAGGAGATGCTTCATAGTTGCATCATTAATCCAGTATATTATTCTCTCAACACATTTTTATATTGAAGAGATAAATAGAAGCACATAAATGACATGCTTGGATTTGCCAATCTCCTCCCGTTCCATCTCCTAACAAGTGTCACCTAGTTCTGCTGAATGGGAACTGAACAAAATGTATCATATGTCTCCAAGGATTTTCAATTTTAAAACAAGGAAAATATAATTACTGCTACTAATGAGTGCATTTTGCTAGCAAATGGTGCAAGTCCAATAGACTGGGAGTGACCCTTTTGTAAAAGGGGATCAATGGTCTTGATTCACCATCATTCTCTGCAGTGACTGGCACCTTTGCAAAGTTACAGTAGTAAGCTTGAATGAGCAAAGCTTTCATGCTTCATTGAATAGACTCATAATATTCTCAGAGAAGCAAATGGCAAAGTCCTGAAGCAAGAGCTGACATGCCAGGGAGAAACATCTGCAGCAGCCCTCTCCGTTAAGGTCATGAGATTTCTTTCCAGAGGGTTGGTATTCTGAGAAGGGGTAGACTTGCACTGTGACAAGGTCCTTCCCATCAAGCCTTCCTCTGTTCCTGTTTGAGCAGAAGATCATAACAAGATGATTGAGAGGAAAACCTATTACTCAGGGCAAGAGCTTCTTCATACCTCAGAGGATCTCCCATCTTGGGGAAACATCTGGCAACTGTAGGGCATACTTGCCCAGGAGCAGTGTATTTATTATAAGAGTTAGGCAATTACATATGGTTTATGTATGTATTATGTATTTACTACATATGTAATCTGCTCTTCCTCCAAATAACTCAGAGCAATATTTTACCCTCAGAATAAAACTTGCTCACTCGTGGTCAAGTGTTCCTTGTAAGCTGAGTTAGTGTGAGCTAGCTCACAGTTTTTTAGCCTCCAGCTCACACATTTTTGTCTTAGCTCAGGAAGGATGGCTCCAGATCAACTAATTTATGCAGTAGCCAAATCTCTGGCTCACAACTTTAATGCCAGTAGCACACAAAGTACGATTTTTGCTCACAAGACTCCACAGCTTAGAGGGAGCATTGCTCATGGTGCTTTTGACTGATCAGCATGGATGTTTAGCTTGTGTGAACCAAACCAGGAATGTTTCTGAAGGAAAAAGAGGGCATCAGCACAGAAATGAAGGAGAGGACATCTATCTCTCAGCTAGAGTAATAGGATTCTTCTTCAGGGACAATAGCTACTCTGTCAGATATCAAGCAAGATTATTTCAGCTGCCCCGTGATGATACTGAGTCTCCTATTCCTTCAGCAGAAATCTGTGACTGAAAATACACGGTATCTTAGTTCTTTCTTGAGCACCTCTGAGGAATATTATGCACCAACTCTGTCTAGTGAGAAGGATGCATCCATTCCCTTTAGGTCTAACGGTAGCAATCCTGCCTTGGGAATTTCATGGCAACATGCACTGTATTTAGGGATGCCTTTGGACTGTTCTAAGGCTGACTCAAGATACAGTCTCCTGATTGGGCTAGATGACCTAGACTTTCTTAATCAGTCCCCCCAGGTTGGCAGTGGCTCCTTTCTTATTCAGATATGTCAAGCTGATAGTTTTTACTTATAAAAATGACTTTGTCTCTGTATACCTCACAGAAAACCTTTTCTCATGAACATCTTTCCGATCCACTGAGGGCTTGATTATAGTCTTTCTGAGCAGAAAAGACCACAGAAGAGTTTTTAGAAGGCACCCTAAAACTATTAAAACCTCTTCTCAAAAAGAGGCAGCAAATTCCTACCCTGATCATTTTCTGAATGCTGCAAAACATTTTGAGGCAGGAGGACATAAGAACATTACATAAGAAAAGTCATTTCACACAGTAGCCAATGGTCCATCTAAGTCAAGCATCATGTTTCACACAGTAGCCAACCAGTTGCCCTGAAGGGGCCAACAAACAAGGCATGATATTGCTGCCTCTGAATACGGAGGTTTCCTTTAGTCACCACGGCTAATAGGAACTGATGAACCTATCCATCCATTCTTGTTGTGGCAATCAATGGTCCCTCTAAGCTGTGGAGTCTTGTGAGCTACTGGCATTAAAGTTGTGAGTGAATGATTTGGCTATTGCATAAATTAGTTTGCTCTGGAGCCATCCTACCTGAGCTAAGACAAAAAATGTGTGAGCTGGAGGCTAAAAAACTGTGAGCTAGCTCACACTAATTCCGCTTAGAGGGAACACTGGTGGCAATCACTATGTCCAGTGGCAGTAAATTCCACCATTTATTTACTTGCTGAATAAAGAAGTGTTTTCTTTTGTTTTGAAGCTATTGCTCATCAACTTAATTGGGTACCCATGAGTTCCAGTATTATGAGAGAGGGAGAAAAAGTTATTTCTCTCCACTTTCCCTCATGAATAATTTTATAAGCTGTTACCATATCCCTCCTCAGTCGTAATTTTTCTTAACTGACTCTTTGGATTTTCCTCACAGGAAAAGTATTCCAACTCCTTCATCATCTTGGTTGCCATTTTCTGTGCTTTTCCCAGCTCTGCAATACCCTTTTAGAGATATGACAACCAAACTGTACAGCATGAGTGTCAAACATGCATCCTGTGGGCTGGAACCAGCCTGTCCACGGCTCTTGACCTGCCTGTTAGGAACTGGTGTGAGGGAACATCCCTTTAAATGACTTTTGCAAGCCCTGCTGCATGCCAGTGAACTCTGATGTGGCTGGCGAGCTCACCCACTTCTGAGTGATCTCGCTGGCCACTCCGGAGTATTAAGTCCCACAGGGCCCTGATGGTGCTTGGCAGAGAGTTCCAACAGGTCGGATCCATGTGTCTTTAGGGATCACCAGCAGATTGTTCTCAGCAGAGCATAATGCTCTTTGGGGAGTATACCACAGGAGGCGGTCCCAAAGATACGTGGGGTCCAGACCATTCAAGACCTTAAAGGTCTATACCAAAACCTTGAACCTGACTCTGTACTTGACTGGGTATTGCAAAGGGTATTGCATACCCTAGCAGCAGCCTCACTGGTAAGTCAGAAACCACCACATCTGCTTTCACGCCAGCTCAGGGTTTCAATTTGAGGTAACCTGGCAGCTTTGGCCAGAGGTAGCCACGACCACATGAGCATCTCTAGTTGATTGCACTTTGCTGGGTCTGGGTCCTGCTCTGCATGTGGCTTCAGGCCTGGATTGCTGCGCCCCACTTCTGAGGGGATTTAGTTCAGCTCATTTTCTTGGTCCTCTTCCTCAACAGCTGGGGGGCAGGGAGCAGTTTGCATCTCCCAGCCACTTTGCCGTTTCCTCCTGGGGCCCAGGCTCACATAATTGGTTGTAGGAGTGGGCTGGGGAAGGGGTTCGCCCCACCCTCTGGGCAGTGCAGGGGTGTCTGCCCAGTGCTGCACTGCTGGGTCTCCAATCTGCCCATGTGGGATTTCCTCTGTGCCCCTCTCTCTAGCTCATGGGGCTTCACAGTGAGGACACACCGACTAGGAGCTTACCAGCTGCTGTCCTTTATAAAGTTTATATTCTCTGGTACCTGGCATTACATTTTACGGCACACATGGCCCAGCCAAACAACGTGACATTTCTGTCAGATTTGGCCCTTGTAACAAATGAGTTCGACACCTCTGCGTGTACATCGTACTCTAAATAAGGCCACACCATAAATCTATACAGCTGTTATATTTTCATTTGTTTTCTTGATAATCCACCTTGAACCACAAGGAAAGCTGGTTTATAAATGTTTTAATAAATAAATCTCCAACACGGAATTCACTTTTTTCACTGCTGCCACCTAATGAGTCGACATTTATACAGAACTATATCCATTACAGCCCCAAGATTTCTCTACTGCTCAGTCTTGGCCAGTTCTGACCCCTTTATATCAGTTTGGGAGCTATCTCATAGAAAATCATTTCAATTCAACACATTATTTAGCACGTCTGTTATTTAATTGGCGTTTCTCCCAGTTTGCCCAACTGGTGAATAAGAGAAGCAATAAGCATACAAAGCTCTTTCTGCAGATACCCAGTGATTGGAATTATATTGTTGCATTTATCCTAAAGTCAGATTTCTTTTGCCAATATGAGTTTTGCCATCTGAAAGCTGGAAGATAAGACAATTACACACCTGCTTGTCAAAAATCTAGTACAGCAAATATAGGTGGGTGTGCCTTTGCAGATATTTATAGGATTTCTCTTTTCTCTTTAACCTCCTTGTCAATACATGGGTGTACGCATTCTTTTAACTTTCAAACAAGACTCAGAGTTGTCCTTCCAGGTTTTATACCTTATTTTCAACCTCTGCCACTGCCGATAAAACAGACTTTGTCCATGTGTGTTGTGCTGTGTCCTTCCCTTTCCTGGAAGGCAATGTTCATCATCAAAAACATATATTGTCCTCAGCTCCCTCTCACAGAAAACCCCATGTAGTCAATTTATATAAGGGCATAAGAAGCTGCCTTTTCAGTCAAAGAGTTGGTCCCTCTCTACCAGCACTGTTTATTCTGACTGGAAGTGGCAATCTTGGGATGAATTCACACATACTTTTACAAGCCAAACTCTGCTTATGTTACTGAGATATCCACACACCATCCTGTGGTTCTAGACAAGAAAAACATCTCTCTATATAATAATTCTATTTTGGTGTGAATGCTCCACACACTCCCACAACCTTTAGCTCCCTCAGCTGTCACTCTGAAGGTCTGCCAATCCCTTGGCTGCATTGCCTCACAGTGTTGCCTCGGCCCTGCCCACAGAGCCGGCAGCCAGCATCTCACCCTCAGTCTAGAGAGAGCTGGCAAAGGGGATGGACGCTCTGCCAAGAAAGTGGCAACCCCTCCATGGGGGAGAAGGAGGCAGACCTAGCGAGGTGGCAAGGAGGGGAAGCACTCACCTTCACTGCCCCGCACAGTCCTTCTACCTCGGCCACAAGGCCGGTGCTTCGTCAGGGTGATAGCTCCGCTGGCTGCACCACAGAGAAGGCTGCCCAGTGCCTTTCAAAGGCTCCCCCACCTCCCTTCAGCAGCAGCAGCAGCGCCAGGGAGGGTCTGGCCTAGAGGAAACGAGCTGTGGCTCCTGGAAAGCCGGACTCCTTCCTGAGGAAGACACTTGTCTTGGCTCCTGTGTGGGACTAACTGTGACTAACTGTCCTCTCAGTGGCTGTTGGTAGGCAACCAAGCTTGCTTCTGTCATTAAAAAAAACAAAGGACTTTCAGCATAACCCCCTCCCCCGCCCACTGCCAGCTTGGCCAATTTCCTGTCGGAATAAATTTTAAATGGCTCTCTCTCCTTTTTGGCTCCACAATGGCTGGCTGGCTGGCTGACTAATGAGGTGGGCCAGCGACCATCAAACCATTCTCTTCAACCCCCTGCTGTGTGGCTGACTTTCCCCTAGGGTTGCCAATCTCCAGGTGGGACCTGGAAAATAAACACAGGTTCCTTGCAATGAAATCTGGATTCTTCTGCTGAAAAAGTATGCAGTTAGTTCAGGACCTGTATGCAAATCCTACTTTTGAATTTGATTTTTGCATTTGCAAGTTGAAGATCCATTGTTACTGAATTTCACAAACATGTATTGATCATTGTCTACTAAATTCAACAGTTTTTAAATTGATGTTTTCATATTAATTTATTTGGTATCATTAAGTCAATCTAAAAGATAGAAGGTATAATGCAGTGGTTAGAACACTGGACTACCCCTGACAAAATCTAGTGAAAGACCTATTCATCATGAAACTCACTGACTTGACCAGTCCATTCTCTCTCAGCCTAAACTACTTCACAGGATTGCCATGAGGATAAACGGAGTTGGGGAGAAGGTAAAATGCTACAAATAATAAAAAAACCAGTGTGAACTGAGAAGCACGATTTACTTAGGGTATGAGGATGAACCAGGGTTACCGATAGCTTCTGTACCTCCTGAAAAGTACTGCTCCTATGGTACAGATCTTGCTCAAAAAAAAAAATTATTAACCAAGATAAAAAAGAAGAAACAGGTATTTGTAGCATGTTGAGTACTACCCAGACTAGCCTGACATTTATAGATGAGAATACAAAGGCTTGGCTCAAAATAGCAGGAAGCTGAGAGGGAAGTTAAAGATCCGCAGATATTAACAGATGGGGATGAGATCATCATTTCAAGGAAGACTGGACTGAATAGACCTCACAAGAAAACAAATCAACAATGTAAATAATGTCCTCAGAATAAGTAATGTCATGATATGCAGAACAGGAGTCTGAGATGGTACACGAAAAGACAAAAATGGCATGGGGGTTTGAGACTGAATCTTTTTTGTTGTCCTTTCTTAGCAGTCCTTGGCATAATGGTCCAAAAGGGTCAGTTACAGAGTAGATGTTTTTACATAGAGTTGAAACTGGTATTCATAGATGTTACCAGAGCATGTAGCACAGTGGCAAGATCTTTTCTGTGGATTCCACAAGCAATTTCAATAGTGCAACCATTTCAGAATTTTGGCATCAAGCTCAGCTATTAGGGTTTGCAGTTCTGAATAGCCCTATTCCTGTACAGAAAAATGGGTCTTTCATTTTGCTGATTCCCCCTCTCACTGTAGAATCCATCACAACTGTGGTTTTCATTGACAGTTCTATCAGGCACACTAAAGAAAACATGAGTGAATCTCTGTTCTGATTTTCACACTTCTTCTCTAACATTTGAAAAGGGCTCTCATGTATGACCCCCATGGAGATAAACATAAGATCTCAATACGTGGTAGCACATACACTGCTACTATTCTGACCATGCTAATGAAGGACTGGGATAATGCAAATATGTTTTTTTCCCAAGTTCAAAGTGTCCTGTGACAGTCCATCCAGCTGCTATTCCACACTCATTTAAACATAGAAGAGAAGAGGCTGGATTTATACCCCACCCTTCACTACCCAAAGGAGTCTCAGAGTGGCTTACAATCCCTTTCCCTTTCCCTCCCCACAACAGACACCCTGTGAGGTAAGTGGGGCTGAGATAGCTCTTTGAGAACTGCCCATGAGAGAACAACTCTGAAAGAACTTATGACTGACCCAAGGTCACACCAGCAGCTGTAGGTGGAAGAGTGAGGAATCAAACCCGGTTCTCCCAGATTAGCGTCCACGCTCTTAACCACTACACCAAACATAGGCCAGGAATGTCTAGGAGTGTACATCATCAGTAAGTACTGCTTACTGCTTTCAGCTTTGGTCAGCTGTTTTCCAGCAGCAGAGGAGAATGAGAGTCTGACTATCTGGTGTTGAAACACCCTGGTAGATCCAACCAATGGTCCATCCAGTTTTCTCACAGTGAACCAACTAAATGCCATGGAGAGCTTCCCATGTTGCCACCCTACAGCAACTATCATTCAGAGATATACTGGCTTCAAGCATGGAAGTAAAATTCTACCATACTGTCTGATGGACCTATGCTCTCCAAATTTGCCTAATCCACTTTTAATTTGTCTGATCCCAATAGACCAGTGGCCATAACTACATTCCTTAGCAAATTCCACAAGTTCATTATACACTGTGTGAAAAGTAGTTACATTTATCTCTCCTGGACCTACTGCCCATCATAACAACATAAGGAGATATTTTTATGTAGACCTTGATTTGGTATTGGTAAATATCTATATTATGCCTGGGTGGACTTTTACAGCACAGCTCAAATCCAGTACAGAAATATGCTTCCATCTGGGGTCTGAGAAGGGATCATACATGTTAATTTCATAAGCATGACCATTTCAGAGTTTTGGTGTGGGGCTCAAATATTAGGATTTGTTAGCAAGTTCCAGAAGTTCGTTATACATTGTATGAAAGTACTTTCTTTTGTTTCTCCTGGATCTACTTCCCCACATAAGAACATAACAGCAGCCTTGCTGGATCAGACTAATGGTCCATCTAGTCCACCATCTTCTTTCATGTAATTGTCAACCTGATACTCCAAGGCTGTAATCACATGCACAATTAGCCCCACCATAGGCGCGAATGCTGGGCAGATTTAAAGGTCGTGATCAGACATGAACATCTGGGAAGTGCCCTGCACCCGTCGGCAACCCATTTTGCTCTGCCACAGAAGCGGAGTAAAAAGACACCAGGGAAAATCCGGTAGTAAACGGGTTGCGATGGGCCACAGATGGAGTTTCCCGTGTCTGATCACTCCAGCGTACTCTCATGGCATCAGGATGGTATAATAATAATAATAATAATAATAATAATAATAATAATAATAATAATAATCTTTAT